>NC_090421.1:22792231-23092231 GCF_036365525.1 Heterodontus francisci
TGTTATTGCAGTATCTCCACAGGGAGAGTGGCTGAGTGGTCTGTTTCTATAGAATCTCCACAGGGCAAGTGCCTGCATGTGTCTGTGATGCTTTCTCCATCGGGAGAGTCACTGAGTATGTCTGTTATTATGGTATCTCCACAGGGAGAGTGACTGAGTATGTCTGTTATTATGGTACCTCCACAGGGAGAGTCATTGAGAGCGTCTGCTATTACAGTACCTCCACAGGGAGAGTCATTGAGAGCGTCTGCTATTACAGTATCTCCACAGGGAGAGTGACTGAGTATGTCTGTTATTATAGTATATCCACGTGGGGAGCCACTGAGTCGTTCTATTACTCGAGTATCACCACAGGGAGATTCACTGAGTGGGTCTGTTTTTATAGTATCTCCACTGGGAGAGTCATTCAGTTGGTCTGTAATTATAGTATCTCCACAGGGAGAGTCACTGAGCGGCATTGAGATGATAGTATCTCCTCTGGGAGAGTCACTGAGTGGGTCTGTTATTCTAGTATCTCCACTGGGAGAGTCATTGAGTGGGTCTGTTATTATCGTAACTCTACAGGGAGAGTCACTGATTGGTCTGGTATTATGGTATATCCACTGGGACTGTCACAGAGTGCGTCTGTCATTAGAGTATTTCCACAGGGGGAGTCACTGACTGGATCTGTTATTCTAGTATCTACTCAGGGAGATTCACTGAGAGGCTCTGTTATTATTGTATCTCCACAGCGAGTATCACTGAGTTGTTCTGTTATTCTCGTACCTCCTCAGAGAGAGATACTCAATGGGTCTGTCATTATAGTATTTCCTCAGTGATATTCACTTAGTGGGTCTGTTGTTATCGTATCTCCAAAGGGAGAGTCACTGAGTGGGTCTGTTATAACAGTATCTCCACAGGGAGAGTCACTGAGTGGGTCTGTTATGACAGTATTTCCACAGGGAGAGTCACTGAGTGGATCTGTTATTATAGTATCACCACAGGGAGAGTCACTGAGGAGATCTGTTATTTGAGTGTCTTCACAGGAGTGTCACTGAGGGGGGTTGTTATTTTAGTATTTCCACAGGAAGAGTGACTGTGTGTGTCTGTTATTAAAATATTTCTGCAGGCCGAATTCCTGATTTGGTCTGTTATTATATTAACTCTAAAGTGAGAGACATTGAGTGGCTCTGTTGTTATAATATCTCCGCGGTGTGAGTCATTGCGTGTGTGTCCTGATAGAGTTTCTCCACAAGGAGAGCACTGAGTGAGTCTGTTATTATCGTATCTCCACAGGGAGAGTCACTGAATGGGTCTGTTATTATAGTATCTCCACAGGGAGGGTCACTGAGTGGGTCTGTTATTATGGTATCTCCACAGGGAGAGTCACTGAGTGGGTCTGTTATTATCATATCTCCACAGGGAGAGTCACTGAATGGATCTGTTATTATAGTATCTCCACAGGGAGAGTCACTGAGTGGGTCTGTTATTATAGTATCTCCACAGGGAGAGTCACTGAGTGGGTCTGTTATTATAGTATCTCCACAGGGAGAGTCACTGAGTGGGTCTGTTATTATAGTTTCTCCAAAGGGAGAGTCACTGAGTGAGTCTGTCATTGTAATATCTCCACTGGGAGAGTCACTGATTCAGTCTCTTATTATTGTAACTCCACAGTGAGTTTCTCTCTTTCTCTTTCTCTCTCCCTTTCACTGCCTCTCCTTCTCTCTGTCTGTCTCTGTGCCTCTTTCTCCCTCTCTCTCTCACATTCTCTCCCTCTCGATCTCCCTCCTATTCTGTCTCAATCCATAACAATGTCTCTTTCTCTCTCACACCTTCCACCCCTCCCACTAGCTCTCTTCTCTCTCTCCCTCTCTGTCAATCTCTCTCTCTCTCTATGTCTCTGTCCCTCTGTCATCCTCGGTCTTTCTGTCTCTCCCTCTCTCTGCTTCTTCTCTCTCTTTGCCGTAGGGTCTCCCTCCCTCTGTCTCTCCCTTTCTGTCTCTGTCTCTCTGACAAACTCTCTCTCTCTGCCTCTCTCTCTGCCTCTCTCTGTCTCTCTTTCTCTGCCTGTCTCAGAATTGTTACAGTGCAGAAGGAGGCCGTTCGTCCCATCATGTTTGCACTGGTTTTCCGAGAGTGCAATTCTCTCAGTTTCATTCCCCGCCTTGTCCCCATAATCCTGCGCATTCTTCCTTTTCGTATAACAGTCTCATTCCCAATTGAATGCTTCAATTGATCCTGCCTCCACCACGTTCTCAGGCAGCACATTCCAGACATTAACCACTCAC
Source organism: Heterodontus francisci (assembly GCF_036365525.1). NCBI lineage: Eukaryota > Metazoa > Chordata > Chondrichthyes > Heterodontiformes > Heterodontidae > Heterodontus > Heterodontus francisci. The sequence continues at coordinate 22,794,499 of NC_090421.1, forward strand.
TGCATGAAAACGTTTTTCCTCATGTCACTTTTACTTCTCTTAGCAAATATTTTCAATCTGTGTCCTCTGATTCTCGCTCCTTTCACAAGTGGCAAGAGTGTCTCTCGATCTACTCTGTCCAGACCCCTCATGAGTTTTGATACCACGATCGAGTCACCTCTCAGCGTTCTCTTCTCCAAGGAAAACAATTCTAACTTCTCCAATCTATTGTCAAAACTGAAATTCCTCATCCCTGGAATCATTCTCGAGAATCTCTTCTGTACTCTCTCCAATGCCCTCACGTCTTTCCTAAAGTGTGGCACCCAGAAATGGACGCAATACTCCAGTGGAGGACGAACTGGTGTCTTATACAAATTCAATATAACCTCCTTGCTCTCGCACTCTGTGCCCCTATTAATAAAGACCAGGATACTGTATGCTTTATTAACTTCTCTCTCAACCTGTCCTGCCACCTTCCATGACTTATGCACATATACACCCAGGTCCCTCTGCTCCTGTACTACCTTTGGAATTGTTCCCTTTCTTCTATATTGTCTCTCCATGTTCTTCCTACCAAAATGAATCACTTCACATTTCTCTGCATTGATCGTCATCTGCCACCTGTCTGCCCATTCCACCAACTTGTCTATGTCCTTTTGAAGTTCGTCACTGTCCTCCTTACAGTTCACAATGCTTCCAAGTTTCTTGGTAAACTTCGAAATTCTTCCCTCTACACCAAGGTCTATGTCAGGAAAAGCAAGGGTCCCGACACAGACCCCTGGAGAACTCCACTACATATCTTCCCCCAGACTGAAAAGCATCCATTAGCCATTATTCTTTATTTCCTGTCACTCAGCCAATCCATATTCATGTTACTACCGTCCCATTTATTCTATGAGCTACAAGTTTTCTCACACGTCTGTTGTGTGTCACTGTATCAAACGCCTTTTGGAAGTTCATGTACACCACATCAACACCATTGCCCTCATCAAACATCTCTGTTATATCTTTCTGTTTCTCCCTCAATCCCTGCCTCCCCCACTCAATGTCTCTCCCAATCATTCTCTCTCTCACTCTGTATCTCCATCTCCATCTGTCCCTCTGTCTGACTTTCTCTCTCATCTCTGTCCCTCCCTCTCTATCACTCATCTGGTCCCTCTCTATCTCTGCCACTCCCTCTCTGTATGTCTTTCCCTCCCCTCTGTCTCCCCTGTCTCTATCTCCCCGATTTCTGTCTCTCCCTCCTTCTCTGTCTCTCTCTTCATCTCTCCCTTCTTCTCTCTCTCCCAGGACAGCAATGCTTTCAGACATTTCTTGGTTAATTTTGAACCAGTAACTCTTTCCTTTAGAATCACAGAAAATTTCAGGCAAATAAAGAGGCCACTTGGCCCATCGTGTCTGTGCCAGCCGAAAAACGATTCACCTATTCTAATCCCACCTGCCACCATTTGGTCCGTAGCCCTGTCGATTACGGCACTTGAGGTGCATATCCAGACTCCTTTTGAATGAGTTGAGGTTTTCCGCCTCATCTTCCCTTTCAGGCGGTGTGTTTCAGACCCTCACCACCTTCTGGTTGAAAAACATTTTCCTCATCTCCCCTCCAATATTTCTACCAATCACTTTAATTCTATGCCCCTTCGTCACTGAGCTGTCTGCGAAGGTGAATAGACCATTCACCTCCAAGCCCCTCACATTTCAATCAGATCTCCCCGCAGCCTTCTCTGTTCCAGAGAGAGCAGCCCCAGCCTGTACAAGCTTTCCTCACAGCTGCATTTCTCCAGTTCTGGCAACATCCTCGAAAATCTCCTATGTACCCTCTCTAGTGCAATTGCATCCTTTCTGTCATGAGATGACCAGAACTGCACACAGTACTCAAGTTGTGGTCTAACCAATGGGTTATACAGTTCTAGCATAACCTTCCTGCTCTTCTATTCTATACTTGCCTTGTTGGGAAGGTCACTGCAGTTAGAAAATATCAAACACTGATCCAACACTCACCCATAAAAGACTCACACTAAACTCCCAATAATGGACTGGGCAGATAATGAGGATTGTTACCTATTGTTACATCTTGTCTCATCCTCTATCTGTCTCTGCCTCTTTAGTCTGTCTATTTTTTTTAGAGATACAGCACTGAAACAGGCCCTTCAGCCCACTGAGATTGCCGACCATCAAACACCCATTGATACTAATCCTACACTAATCCCATATTCCTACCACATCCCCACCTGTCCCTATATTTCCCTACCACATACCTATACTAGGGGCAATTTATAATGGCCAATTTTACCTACCAACCTGCAAGTCTTTTGGCTTGTAGGAGGAAACCGGAGCAACCGGAGAAAACCCACGCAGACACAGGGAGAACTTGCAATCTCCACACAGGCAGTACCCAGAATTGAACCCGGGTCGCTGGAGCTGTGAGGCTGCAATGCTAACCACTGCTCCACTGTGCCGTCTGTCTCCATCGCTCTCTCTCTCCCTCTATCTCCTTCTCCCTCTATCACTGCCTCAGTCCATGACTGTGCCTGTACCTGTCTCACACATCTCTCCCACTCTCTCTCCTTGGACAGAAATGTTTGAATAAATTTCTTGGCTAATTTTGAACCTGTAAATCTTGTCCTTGCTGAGAACGTCACTGCAGTTTGAAAATATCAAACACTGATCACTACTCACCCCCGAAACTCTCACACTAAACCCCCAATGCAGGATTGTGAAGATAATGGGGATTGTTACTGAGGTTCTGTCGAGGTCCCCTCACACCCTGTCTCCCTTTTCCCCTGCTTCTAAAGTTTGTCAATTTTTGATAATATATTGTCAACAACAATAAATGTCCCTGCAGTTTGAAAATATGAAACACTGATCCAACAGTTGCCTCCCAAACACTCTCACTAAACCCCCAATGTTTCCTTTCAGATTTAGTTCTTGCGCACAACCAGTTTTAGTTTTTAAGTTTATCTTTTTTCTAACATTGTTAAATCTAAAGTTTCTCCTATAATCTCACCCTGTCACACACTCTCTGTCTGTGTCCCCTTCAGTCTCTAATTTCACCCTCTGTCTTTCTCTCTCCTTCTCTATGTTTGTCTCTCTCCCTCTGTATCTGTCTCTCTCTTTGCCTTTCTCCCTCTAACTCACTCTCTCTCCCCCCCAATGTCTCTGTCCCACTATGTCTGTGTCTGACTCCCTCCGTCTCCCCCTCCATCTCTCTGGACAGCAATGCTTCGAGCCATTCCGTGGTTAGTTTTGAATCTGTAACTCTTGCCCTTATTGGGAATGTCACTGCAGTCTGAAAATATCAAACACTGAGCCACACTCAGCCCTAAAACAGTTGCAGTAAATCTCCAACACCGGACTGGTCAGACACTGGCGATTGTTACTGGGATTCTGTCAAGCTCTCATTTCACTGTCTCTTCTGTCGCTCACTGTCTTTCATTTAGTCCCTCTCTCCATTTGTTTACATTTCCCTCTCTCCTTAGTCCTTAATCGCCCTCCACTTTCTACGTAGAAAGGGAGCTCCCTCCACTTTATACGTAGAGAGGGAGCTCTCTCCACTTTATACGTAGAGAGGGGGCAACCTCCACTTTATACATAGACAGGGAGCTCCCTCCACTTTATATGCAGAGAGGGAGCTCCCTTACTTTATAAGTAGAGAGGGAGTTCCCTCCACTTCAGACATAGAGAGGGTGCTCCCCCCACTCTAGGCACAGAGAGGGAGCTCCGCCCACTCAAGGCACAGAGAGGGAGCTCCCCCAACTCTAGGCACAGAGAGGGAGCTCCCCCCACTCTATGCACTGAGAGGGAGCTCCCTCCACTTCATATGTATAGAGGGAGCTCCCTCCACTTTATACGTAGAGAGGGAGCGCCCTCCACTTTATACGTAGAGAGGGAGCTCCATCTACTTTATACGGAGAGAGGACGCTCCCTCCACTTTATACATAGAGAGGGAGCTCCCTCTCTATGTATAAAGTGGATGGAGCTCCCTCTCTATGTTTAAAGTGAAGAGAGCTCCCCCTCTACGTACAAAGTGGAGGGAGCTCCCTCTCTATGAATAAAGTGGACGGAGCTCCCTCTCTATGTTGAAAGTGAAGAGAGCTTCCCCTCTAGGTATAAAGTGGAGGGTGCTCCCTCCAGTATGTACATAGAGTGGGAGCTCTCTCTACTTTATTCATAGAGAGGGAGCTCCGTCCACTTTATACATCGAGAGGGAGCTCCGTCCACTTTATACATCGAGAGGGAGCTCCGTCCACTTTATACATAGGGCGGCAGCTCCATCCACTTTGTACATAGAGAGGGTTCTCCCTCCACTTTATGCAGAGAGAGTGAGCTCCGTCCTCTTTATGCATAGAGAGGGTTCTCCCTCCACTTTATACATAGAGAGGGTTCTCCCTCCACTTTATACATAGAGAGGGTTCTCCTTCCACTTTATGCATAGAGAGGGAGCTCCATCCACTTTATGCATAGAGAGGATTCTCCCTCCACGTTATACATAGAGAGGGTTCTCCCTCCACTTTATGCATAGAGACGGAGCTCCCTCCACTTGATACATAGAGAGGGAGCTCCATCCAGTTAAAACATAGAGAGGGCACTCCATCCAGTTAAAACATAGAGCGGGAGCTCCTTCCACTTCATGCATAGAGAGTCAGCTCCCTCCACTTAATACAAAGATAGGGAGCTCTTTCCAATTTATACATCGAGAGGGAGCTCCGTCCCGTTTATACATTGAGGGGGAGCTGCCTCTATTTAAACAGCTGCCATGGTCGGCTTTGAACCACTGTCCCCAGCCCATCAGGTTGGGCCTCTGGATTACTTGACCAGTGATATTATCACTATGCGACTGCCTCCCTAATGGATGTGTAAAGAGTCTGTCCACCAATATCACCCACAGTAGTTTCTGGGCTGTAACCCTGAACATGTTCCTGAATCAGATCCTCAAAGTTTACATTTTAACTGGGAAAAGGCAGGAACAGAGTGAAACGGGATTGCTTTCGTCCCTGGATTCAGTGTTTACTGCAGACAGATCAGTTACATTTACAATAGAAACACCAGGAGTGAACAAGGTCAATACAATAATATGGAAAATGCAAATGATGTCTCTCATAATTGAAGCATCCGTCCAGTATGAGTACAGATTTCTGGTTTATTCCGAGAGAGGTCTTACTCAGAAAATGTCATTGACATTGAAATGATTGTGTTTTATCCACCACATTATTTTCATCAGAGTCAAAGCTGCTGATGTAATGTGTTTGTTCAGGAGAGTGTCACTAATAGCAATGATCAGGGGTATAACTGTGTCAGTGGAGACTTATCCCTGGTATAAATCAGGACCCATTGGAATCGATCAGCTCAGAGTGTCTACTGGAGCTGTGGATTCCAGGCTAATAGAAGTTCCTGCTTCTGACAGAAATGGAATATCCTGTTATTTATCAGATTGAAGACATTTACTATCCGGTAATTGCAGCAATTGGAGTTGCTGGTAAGCCAGTATCTCAGCTGTTAATGGTGTAAATCGATGTTAACTGTGCTGCTGTACTCGGTATTATTTCTCACGGTGTGTGTTAGACAGCCACCTGTTCTTTTCCAGCAACTTACTGATGGAATCTCCTCGTCTACTCTTTTAGTCTTGCAGAAGGTGTATTATGTCTTGAGTACTATTGTTTTAAGAAATTGGCATTGTTACTGATCGTTCTGTGTATATCGAATCATTGAGGATCAAGAATCACATCATCAGGAGCTTTTAACAATTTGATGAAGTGGATCTAACCCGGTCCCGGAATATTTTGATGACTGTTGGTTTTCAGTGATTGATAATGGGACATCTCACAGTCTCATTGTTACAAGGGGACAGAACAAAGTCCTCTCTCCTCAATAACATGCATCAGTTTAACTGGGATTTCAATGTATTTATTGGTTATCACTGTTATCAAATAGTATTTCATTATGTGTGTGTTTGAAGCTGATTCAGAAGTCTGGCTACTGAACTGGGTTTGCTGCTGACACTTTCACATCTCCTTCTCTGCTTCACAGTGGAGCCTTCACTGTCACTAGACTACATTGTGAAATAGAAAGTATTGATGTGATGTTTTACTGGTTTTCACTCTATCAGTTGGAATCAAGAGTCTTTCCATTTATCTGTAGATTATCAGCTGCAGCGCTGATTTTGCTGTTTTATTCATCAAACACTCCCACATTCTAACAGATTGCTTTATAATTCCAGGAGAAGGAATTTCAATAATTGTGAGGTTTGGCTGGAAGAAGCTTTCGATCCTGTTTATTCCATGTATTGTAGATGAAGTGAAGAGTATAGGTGAACAGGTGAAGACTTGCGTGTTCTGTAGACACAATAAATTATTCACAGAAATTTCAGCATTGAACAAACTGACTCTGAGAATAGAATCATTGAAGCTATGGCTGGTGAACAGAACACAGACACAGAATGTTAGGAATAAATCATATGTCAAAAGCAGCATTATGTAACAATTTCCAGGGTGTGAGTGCTCCAGAGAGATAGGGAAGGAGAAAAGGAGCAGGGAGAACGAAACCGATGGAAAAAGAAAAGCAGAAGTAAAGAGAAAGAGGAAGAATCAGCAGTGTAAATAATTCACGGTCATGAAGTGCAGGAATGTCCTGAAAAATGAGTGAGAGAAACTGTGAAGTGAAGTTGTCTGTTGTCAGATTGTGTTAATTTTCCCGTTGGACTTGATACTCTGTGTTGATTTCTGTCAGGTCCTCACTTTGTTTTGCAGAAAGATCCTATTCCTTACTTAGTGACTGAAGTAACAGAATAGAATCAGTTCTACACTGATGGTAATTCATTATTTTAATACTGCACTTTAAAAACTCTGTGACTGCTGAATTCAATAAAGAGCGAGGCTGATATCAGAAATATATTTAAATTTATATTTAACTGCCTGTACAAACTAAATATACTGACCATATTGTAGAAACAATGAACTGTTTTCCAACACCAATAACCGCAGGGATTATTGTTTGAATATATTAATTGAGTTGTATTACTGGGATCTATAGATTAGATTTCCTCTGACACCCTGCTGCAGTCTCTCCCTGAGAATCTCAGCCTCTCCTCTCACTCGATTGAATCCTCAGTCTCCTCAACTATTGCTTCATTTTATCCACTTTCCCAAACCATCTGCTCCATTCTCCCCTCCTGCTGTGGAGCCTTCATGGAATTTAGAAGGTTATGGGGTGTTTTGATGAATGGTTCCAAGATAATAAGGGAAACTGAACTGGTGGACAGAGAGTAACAATTCCAACTGGCTGCGGAGTCAGGAACTTGGGGGCATAGTCTAAAAATCTAAACGCAGTCTAAAAACCATTCAGGATTGAAATGAAGAAGCACTTCAACACACCAGGTGTGGTATCAGTTTGTAACTCTCTTCGACACACGGCAATTGATGTTGAGACACTTGTTAGTTTTTAAATCTGAGTTTGATAGATTTTTGTTAACCAGAGGTATTAAGGGGCAAAGATAGGTACATGGAGTAAGATCACACATCAGCCATGAGTGCATTGAATGACAGATGAGGGTTGAGGGGCCAAATGGCCTCCTTCTCTTCCTCTGTCCAATGACAAATATCTTGCTATCACTTTCTGTGTCTTGTTCTGTGTCTCTTTCTTTGTCGGTCTTTCTGTCTGTCTGTCGCTCTCTCTCTCCTCTCTCAAACATCTGTGGAAATCCGTAAACATTAGTCAGCCATTTTAGGCTGGTTCTCGGTGGCCATTTTATGTCACCACAACACTGGGACATTTATTCCAGAGACCGACTCCTCACCAATGTGAGGGTGGTGCTCAAATTGTAACAGAGACACAGACATGGAGACACTGAGACACACAGTACTAGAAAGGAATCTTTCATTCCCTTGTGCCCAATAATTCTCCCTCCACTGTGATTAGGCTGGGTGGCCTGTAATTACTCAGTCTATTACTTTCACCCTTGTTAATCAACGGTACAACATACGCAGTGCTCCAGTCCTCTGGCAGCACGACTATAACCAGAGAGGATTGGAAAACGATGGTCACGGCCTCTGCTATTTCCACCCTTGCACCTCTAAACAGTCTGAGCCTGGTGAATTATCAGCTTTCAAGGAAGCTAAACCCCTGAATATTTCCCCTCTCACTGTTATCCCTTTCAATAATTCAAACCCCTCTACATTGACCACAATGTCTGTGTCGTCCAGTCTTTTGTGAAGACAGTTGCCATGCATTCATTAAGATCCATGGCCGCATCTTCCGCCTCCACGGTTAGTAAAAAGGAGGAGAGACGTGATAAAGTAAAGGATACAATTCTAAAGGAGGTGCAGGAACGGAGACACCTGGGGAGTATTTGTGCACCAATCACAGAAGGTGGCAGGGCAGGTTCAGAAAGTGGTTAAACGGCATAAGGGGTCCTGAGATTATAAATAGAGACATTGAATACAAAAGGAAGGAAAATATGACCTTTGTAAAACGATGGTTTGCCTTGAACTGGAGCATTGTCCAATACTGGGCACCATACTTTAGGAAGAATGTGGGGGCTTTAGAGAGGGTGCGGAAAAAAATCACAAGCCTGGTTCCAGGGATGTGGGACTTCAGTTACGTGGATAGATTGGAGAAGCTGGGGTTGTTCTCTGTGTCTGTCTCTGTCTTCCACTGTCTGTCTCTCCCTCCTGCTATCTCTGACACTAAGAGGGAGAGAGAGGGAGAGAGGCTTAGATATGCAGGCAGAGAGGGGGCTGTCGAGAGGGACAAGGTTGGAGGGAGAGAGATTGTTGGTGTGGATTGAAAGGGAGAATGTAAGAAATATTCATTTGATATAATCCTTCACTGCTGTGTATGCAAACAGAGAAAGATAGGTATGTAGAGTGAAATATTGGTAAAGTGGGAAAAATGTGGTTGAAGTTGGGGCCCAGGCGGCCAGTTTTGATGATTAGGAAGGAAAACGCTCCATTGTAAACATCCAGCAAGGTATTCCACCATGGAAGCCATCACACCCTCATGATATTGGTGTGGAAATCTGGAAATCTATGACCATGGTTATTGACCCCTCTGTTAAGGGAAATGGGTCCTTCCTATCCACTCTAGCTCGGCCCGTCATTATTTTATACAACTCAATTAAATCTTCCCTTCAACCTTCTCTGTTCCAAAGAAAACAATTCCTTTCTATCCAATCTGAACTCATCGTTAAAATTCTCCATTCCTGACAACATCCTCTGTAAATCTCCTCTGTACCCTCTCTAGTGTGATCACATCCTTCCTGTAATGTGGTAACCAGACCTGTACACAGTACTCTAGCTGTGGTCTAACTCGTCTTTTATAAATTACCAGCATAACCTCCCTGCTCTTATATTCTCTACATCCACCAATAAAGGAATGTATTCCGTAAGCCTTCTTAACCCCCTTATCCACCTGTCCTGTTACCCTCAGGAATTAGTGTACAGTCTCTCAAAGGCCCCTCTGTTCACAGTCTGAAAGATTGTTCAGTTAGATTGAAAGAGCAAATGTAAAACATAATAATTTGATGTAATCCTTCACTGCAGTATACACAGACATACGAGCGAGAGGCATGGAGTGTGAAACATCGGGGTAGAGGGAGAAAAATAGATGGAGATGATAACAAATTGGAAAGGAGTGATAGGGACTGAGAGGGGGGTAATCTCTGGTAAACTCTCTTGCTGGTAATCTCTCTCCATCACTATCTCTCTCTTCGTCTCTCTGAAACCCTATTTCTTCTCTCTGTTACTCACTTTCCAAGTATATCTCTCACTTTTCTCTCTCTATCGCCCTCTGCACATTATCTCAATCTCTCCCTCTTGCTCTCAGGATGGGAAGACGGAGAAAGAGAGGCAGAGAAAGGTTGTCGCAGGCCGTGAGAGATGAGGAGAAAGAGACAGAGGAACAGCGAGTATGGCATTGAGAGATGGATCTTTACTCTGTATCGAACCCCGTGCGTCCCTGCCCTGTGAGTATTCGATGGGGACAGTCTCGGACGGGGGGGACTGTCTAAAAATCAAAAATTAATCGAAAGCCCTTTCAAAGATGAAAGTTAGAAACACTTCTACATACAAAGGGTGGTAGAAGTTTGGAACTGTCTTCCACAAATGACCCCTCCCTATCTCTGCAATCTCCTTCAGCTCCACAATCCACCAATATCTGTGATCGTCTAATTCTGGCCTCATCAGCATCCCCAATTTGAATCGGCCCATCATTGGTGGCCGTGCCTTTAGGCTGCCAAGGCCCTAACTCTGGAATTCCTTTCCTAAACCTCTCCGTCACACTACTCTCTTTCGTCCTTGAAAACGCTGCCTCAAACCAACCTCTCTGACCAATGTTTTGTTCGTCTCGTCGAATATCTCATGAAGTGACTCGGTGTCAACTTTTTATTTTCTTTATTTATTTGTTGGATGTGTGCGTTACTGGCCAGGCCAGCATTTATTGCCCATTCCTAATGGCCCTTGAGAAGGTGGTGTTGAGCCGCCTTCTTAAACCGCTGCAGTCCATGTGGGGTAGGTACACCCACAGTGTTGTCAGGAAGGGAGTTCCAGGATTTTGACCCAGTAACAGTGAAGGAACGGCGATATAGTTTCAAGTTAGGATGGTGTGTGACTTTAGTTGTTGTGTGCGGACGGTATTTTCAGTGCGCAGTCCATTTAAATTTTTAACTATTTATTTTTTCACGTGGTTAGATGTAAAGTTTCTCCTGCAATCTGTCTGCCTCCCCGTATCTCCTCACTCTTTCTGCCCGTCTCTCCCTCCTTCTCTAAAGTCACTGCTATACTCTGTATTTAAACTCACACTGTACCTGCTCTGGGAGGTCTCATTTTGGTGCTTAAGCAATGAGTTATACAGTTCCAGCATAACCTCCCTGCTCTTATATACTTTGACAGCCTTGTTGGGAATGTCACTGCAGTTTGAAAATATGAAGCACTGATCCAACATTCACCCCTAAAACACTCACACTAACCTCCAAAAACAGGACTGGGCAGATAATGAGGATTGTTAATGATTGTTACAACTTGTCTCATCCTCTCTCTCTCTTTCCCTCTCATGCCTGTTTCTTCCCATCTTTCTCTCTCTCTCGCTCTCCCTCGCCCTCTCCCTCTTTCTCTGCCTCTTTCCATGATTCTATCTCTAACACCATCTCTCTCTCCTTGGACAGAAATGTTTTTTCCCATTTCTTTGTTAATTTTGAACCTGTAAATCCTGCCCATGCTGGGAACGTCACTGCAGTTTGAAAATATCAAACACTGATCAACACTCGACCCGTAAACTCTCACACTAAGTCCCCAATACAGGACTGTGCAGATAATGGGGATTGTTACTGAGGTTCTGTCAAGGTCCCCTCACACACTGTATCCCATTTCCCCTGCTTCTGAAGTTTGTCAGTGTTTAATAATATCTTTTTCAATAATATTAAATGTCACTTCAGTTTGAAAATATCAATCACTGATCCAACACTTGCCCCCAGAACACTCACATTATACCCCTGATCTTTCCTTTCAAAATTAGTTCTTGCACACAGCCAGTTTTACTTTTTAATTCTATCTTTTTTCAACATTATTAGATATAAAGTTTTTCCTATAATCTCGCCCTCCCTCTCTCTCTCTCTGTCTGTCTCGCCCTCTGTCTCTGTTTCTCCCTCTGATTGTCTCTCTCTCTCCCTCTGTCTCTCTGTCCCTTTCTTCCTCTGCATCTGTCTCTCTCCCTCTGTATCTGTCTCCCTCGCTTTCTCCCTGTCTGTCTCCCTCTGCATCTACCTGCCTCCCTTTCTGTCTATCTCCTTCTGTCTCTGTTTATCCTTTTTTTCTCCATCATTTTAGGCATGTCTCTCTCTCTCCCTCTGTCTCTGTGCCACTCTGTCTGTGTCTCTCTCCCCCCTTCTCTCCGTCCATCTGTACATGGACAGCAATGCTTTGAGCCATTTGTTTGGTTAATTTTGAGTCTTTCACTCTTGCTTTTGTTGGGAATGTCAATGCAGTTTGACATATCAAACACTCATCTAACACTCAACCCTAAAACCCTCACATTAAACCCCAAATACCGGACTGGGAAGACAATGGGGATTGTTACTGGGGTTCCGTCAAGGTGTTATTTCGCAATCTCTTCTGTTTCTCACTGTCTTCCACTTTGTCCCTCCCTCTCCAATTCCCCATTTGTTTTCGTTTCCCTCTTCTCCTCTTTCCTTCATCGCCCCCAACTTTATAAATAGAGAGGGTGCTCCTTCCACGTTATAATTAAAGAGGGGGCTCCCTCCACTTTATACATAGAGAGGGCGCCCCCTCCACTTTTTACATAGAGGCGAAGCTCCCTCTACTTCATACATAGAAAGGGAGCTCCCTCTGTTTTATATAGTTGCCGTGGTGGGATTTGAACCCCTGTCCCCAGGCCATCAGGTTGGGCCTCTGGATTACGTGACCAGTGATATTATCACTGCCTAACTGCCTCCCAAATGGATGAGTGCAGTGTCTGTCCCGTAATTTCAATCACAGTAGTTTCTGGGCTTTAACCCTGAACATGGTCTCGAATCAGAGACTCAAAGTTCACATTTTAACTGGGAAAAGGCAGGAACAGAGTGAAACGGGATTGCTTTTGTCCCTGGATTCAGTGTCCACTGCAGAAAAAATCAGTTACATTTACAATAGAAATGCCAGGAGTGAACAAGGTGAATGCAATAATATGGAAAATGTAAATGACGCCTCTCATAATTGCCATCCATCCACTATGAGTACAGATTTCTGGTTTGTTACCGAGAGAGGTCTTACTCAGAAAATGTCATTGACATTCAATTGATTGTGTTTTATCCACCACATTATTTACATCAGAGTCAAAGCTGCTGATTTAATGTGTTTGTACAGGTGAGTGTCACTAATAGCAATGATCAGGGGCATAACCGTGTCAGTGGAGACTTATCCCCTGTATAACTCAGGACCCATAGGAATGCATCAGCTCAGAGTGCCTGCTAACAGAAGGCTAACAGAAGAATCTACTTCTGACAGAAATGGGATATCCAGTAATGTATCAGATGGAAGACATTTACTATCCGGTACTTGCAGCAATTTGAGTTCCTGGGAAGCAGTATCTCAGCTGTTAATGGTGTAAATCGATGTTAACTGTGCTGCTGTACTCGGTATTATTTCCCTCTGTGTGTGTTACACAGCCGCCTGTTCTTTTTCAGCAATTTACTGATGGAATCTCCTCATTGTCTACTCTTTCAGTCTTGTAGGAACTGCATTATGTATTTAATGGCATTGTTTTAAGTAACTGGCATTCTTCCTGGATTATTCGGTGTAATCAATGTATTGGAATGAGATGTTTCAGTTAGGATCAATAATCAGACCATCAGGAGTTTTTAACATTTTCATGATGTGGATCTAACCGGTCCTGGAATATTTTTACAATTTTTTTATTAGCGATTGATAATGAGACATCTCACGGTCTCAGTTTTACAAGGGGACAGAACAATGTCCTCCCTCCTCAATAACATGGCTCAGTTTAACTGGGATTTCAATGTATTTATTGATTATCACTGTCATAAAATATTATTTTATTCAGTGTGTGTCTGACGCTGCTTCAGAGGTCTGGCTACTGAACTGAGTTTGCGGCTGACACTTTCACTTCTCCTTCTCTGCTTCACGGTGGACCTTCACAGTCACTGGACTACATTGTAAAATAGAAAGTATTGATGTGATGTTTTACTGGTTTTCACTCTGTCAGTTGGAATCAGGAGTCTTTCCATTTATCTGTAGAATATCAGCTGCAGCGCTGATGTTGCTGTTTTATTAACTAAATTATTCGACATTCTAACAGATTACTTTATAATTCCAGGAGAAGGAATTTCAATGATTGTGAGGTTTGTCTGGAAGTAGCTTTCGATCCTGTTTATTCCATGCATTGTAGATGAAGTGAAGAGTGTAGGTGAACAGGTGGAGACATGAGTGTTCTGTAGATACATTAAATTATTCACAGAGGTTTCACCATTGAACAAACTGTCTCTGAGAATAGAATCATTGAAACTGGGGCTGGTGAACAGAGCACAGACGCAGATTGGGAGGAATAAATCATATGTGAAAAGCAGCATTAAGTAACAATGTACAGGGTGTGAGTACTCCAGAGAGATAGGGAAGGAGCAAAGGAGCAGGGAGAACGAAACCGAGGGAAAAAGAAAAGCAGAAGTAAAGAGAAAGAGAAAGAAGCAGCAGTGTAAATAATTCACTATCATAAAGTGCTGGAATGTCTGCAAAGATTAGTGAGAGAAACTGGGAGTTGAAGTTGTTTGTTGTCAGATTGTGTTCATTTTCCTGTTGGACTTGATCCTCTGTGTTGATTTCTGTCAGGTCCTCATTTTGTTTTGCAGAAAGTTCCTATTCCTTACTTAGTGACTGAAATAACTGAATAGAATCAGTTCTTCAAAGGTGGTAATTCATTATTTAAATACTGCACTTTAAAATCTCTGTGCCTGCTGAATTCAATAAAGAGCGAGGATGATATCAGAAATATATTTAAATTTATATTTAATAGCCTGTACAAACTAAAATTATTGACTATATTGTATAAACAATGAACTGTTCTCCAACACCAATAACCACAGGAATTTTTGTTTGAATGTATGAATTGAGTTGTATTACTGGGATCTTGTTGGAGAAATCCAGTTTATGCCCAATTGTTAAATAAATTCTCCGGACTCAGACGTTGAGAATAAACACTTTATTGCATGATATCATGGGGCGCACACCTTTCCTAAAGGCGGTCCATTGCTGCTCCAAGGAGCTACAGATCGCCGTGGACTTATATAGTATAACAGAGGCAGAGCTAACAGTTTCAAATTACAAGTATAAACCACAAGACAACCACAAGACTGCCTACGTGACTATACGCCATGCATAGTCCGAGGTCAGCTTCGCATAAGGCTGCAAGTCATGCACACTCCAGACAAAACATCCGCCCATTGCTGACGTCGGCCCGGGTTGCAAAAGCAATCTGCAAAGCAGTAGGATCAGCAGAATATTCTTTGCCCACTTCCCCACATCCACCACGATCTCTGTCTCTACCTTGTAACTGTTGATTGTGGTTAGCTGCTCTGTCTACATTCTATGACCGCAGGTCAGATTCGCTACCAGCCGTACCCAGTTTTGCTGTTTCTCCAAAGTTACGTAACAATTAGCAAATCTCAGCAAAATTCTCCAACAATCCCTCCTTTTATCATACCATGATAACACAACATCATCGTATGTAGAGGGGAGAGGTAGGGGCTTAAAGTAATCGTCTTTTCTGCCATCGCGCTGTACCAGCCGCAGAGCCAAGCTGGCAATATATGATTGATTAATGTCATCTTAAATGTCCCCATAAAATTCTGTTCTTAAAATTCTGTTCTCACAGTCCCCTCTTGACACTTCTGCAACCCTTTTAAGAATCCTTCCCTTGATCCCACCTAGCTGCCTTTAATGGTCTCTATTTGTCGAGAAATAGCCTTCAACACCCAGAGGGGTCGCACTCAATACATTGCCTGCTTATATCTCAATTGTCCCTCCTTTTACAGAGCAAGTTCAAACACTAATTGCTTTTTGGGTAGCTGTCCAACCTGTGTTCATACATCCTCTTGCATCGCCTAATTAATTTCTTAAGTTGCCAAATTAAGTCTGTCACATCTAACACCATGATACCCAAAACCACTGTCAGGACATGGGAGATAATTCTAAACCAGGGGTGTATCTGCACGTCTGACCCCCAGTTCCATAAGTTCTCGTGCCAGGTAGAATCATTTATCTCGTCAATCTCATCTTGTAGCATCTTCGACTGTTGTTCCAGATTGCAATGGCTTCCAGCTGCTATCTCTATTTACCCAAGCGTGTGGGCAATAGCTGAATAGTATATTCATAGTCCCGGAGGTAATCTGTCCAATCCTCCTTAATACTTTCTGTCACAGTTATCGTTTCTGTCTTTTGTTCACGTATTTCTACCAACTGCATCTTCCCTACTCGGGTTGGTATTTGTGGGTTGAACCAAAATGTACTGTCGATCATCGGACAAGTCCGTTTCTGTCCATACTGGTACTACTTCGCTGTGGTGGGTAAGCAATATCTCCCCTTTCCCATATAGGCCACATGGGTTAGTCCTGACAATGCTTTCCTAGTTTCCCTGGTGCAATTTACAGTGGCATTAAATCCACATTTTGATTCTGCCAATTTATCGATAGGATGAGGACATATGATCACCTGGTTTTCCAGACTACACTTAGACAATGGTCAATATTGTTCCAATTACCTCTTTTCCAAATTTCCATAACATAGGGTAAAATATCATTGTATTTCATGTAATCTTTTCCCCTTATCATTTTCTCATTACCAAATTCCTGTCTCAACAATTGTTACATTAATACCTTGTACAACTCTCGGGTCTTCTCAGGGCACCAGTCAGGTAGCTGGATATCTGAGATATTCAATATTACCGGTGCCAACTCAAGCTTTATATTATCATACACAATTTTATTAGTTTTTATTATCGCAAGTCCATTTTCTGGTCCTGTAGTCAAGGCCGGGCAAGGGAGACCAGTCACTTGTGGCTGTTGGGTCGTAACCTTACTCGTTAGTAATTAGAATGTGGGGTTAACCGTGGGGGTTGGTGCTTCTTGTCTGTTTAATCTCACAACCTGAAATAGGAACTGTCCTTTTTTATCTTAGAGCTTTAATATCTTGCGCTAAGGGAGTTCGAGGATTGTCTGCACTCACTTTTGCTCTGTCTCATGCTTTCCCTGTGTTATTACTATTCCCAAATATAAAACCTTTTCCGTCATTATCGGTGCCATTTTCAGTCTAACTTTCACTCTGACCTTCCGAAGGAAGGTGGAATATCGATGGATTATTATAAAATCCCTGGGAGAGACACGTCCAGATGTACTGTTGTCCCTTGAACGTAAACGCAAATTTATATGGACACTCTTGTACCAACTGTATGGACCAGAACCCATTGCTAATGTCCAGCACTGTAAACCACTGATTTGTTATTTTCTAAAACTTTGATCATCCTCTTAAATATCAGATAAATTTCCCTTTTAGTGCTTTAAATAACCACTCACATCAATTAAATGTTGTTTATTGATTCCAATTTCTTATGCCCAGACTTGGTTGTTCTTTTTGTACGTTAAGGACAGAAGTGTTTGCAACAACCTTTCCTTCTCAAGCACTTTGTCTCATTAATAAAGATGCTATGATGTTTAATATCTGCAATTAAGTTTTTTAAATTCTTAAAGTTGCTGGATCTCTTGTTTTGGCATCAGTTCTCATATGGCCTTGGAACCTGCCGTCACCTGCTGAAAAGAATCAATTGTGGCTCTGCCCCTGAGCCCAATGGGTTAACTTGTCCACTTATATCTGTCAATTTAGAAATGTAACATTTAACAATGTCCAATATGTATAAATTTGTTTCTCAGCAATGCAAAAAGCTGCAACTGGGTTAAGCTATTTGTTTGTCTCCAAGGGGGCTGAGCAAAACATTCCCAGCTTCGTCACTTTACAAAACCTTTCTTTTCTGATCGAAAAGAACTACTGTCCATTTTAAACTTTTTCGATCCTTTTGGTATCCTTAGGGTTGGAAAACAACAAAATCATGTGTAACATTTTCAACTTTAAAGGAAAGCATCTCCATCAGGAAAGATAGCATTTTAGATTAAACTCCAATTGTTTCCAAACTTTTAGTATCTTTTGTAAGACGTTCCTAATCCAAAAATTTCTATAACAAAGATGATTCCAATTCCAATTCACTGTAATAATATTTAAATATCAAAACTGCCGATGTTATATGAACAAGTCTTGTGTCCGGAACTGAAGACTTCCCCAAAACTCGACATGCTTCTTCAACTTAACAGGTCAATTAACCTTAACAGTATTAATTCAATTCAGACTTATTAATGGAATTCAATTTTCAACATTAAAGCCAGACAACAAAGAGTTAACGATAGGCAGTTCTACAGAACACAAGCTGTACAGAACACAAGCTGTACATTTCAGATATTCGATTCATTTGCGGAAGCTTCCGACATTCTCACAGTCGAATCAAAGACACCGTAACTTGTTTTTACTCTAAAACATACCTATCTTTAAAACACATATTTACCGTGGCACTTTTGCGTCTCCTTCGATGGGGCAAACGGACGTGGGCCGCCTTTCTCCAGAGGACATGGTTTACTTGTCCCCGGGGGCGACCCTTCCCTCTTGGAAGCCTTTGAGTCCATTCTTCCTTCTACTCCTTCTACTTTCGCAAAACCTTCTAATTTTACGAGTTCCTTTCTATGAATCAAGTGGCATTAAAACAAAGGAAAACAAACAAGACACAACAAAACGAATAGACACAAGGATACGAACAGGCGCTGCTAAATTTAAATTCTCAAGGTCACCTGGACGGTTGAGTCCGGCTCACACCTGTCTCTCAGGCCAACGGTCTTTCATCCTCCTTCCGTCTCACAGAGCCTCTTTCTCTAGGGCCAGATCAACTCGTGAACTCAGGAGCAACGATCACGTTCCTGTCGGGTCAATTTGTATTAATTAGTTATTGCCCTAGTTGCTTACCGTCCCAGACGGTTGTCCTAACTCCTTTGTCCCACAGCCTCTTTCCTCCACCCGGTGGAGGAACAGCTCGTGCAAACTCAAATTGGGATCACCAAATTCGCGGAATTTGGTGCTACTACTACACCAAATCAAATTATTTTACTGGATATCTGATCAGATTTCAGCCAATTCTTCCTTGACCCCTCTAGTCCCCCTCTCCCAGTTGTTCCTGGCCTTCAGGTGGGGCCCAGTCGCCCTCTTAATTCCGGCTCAGGCTGGGTGATTGAGAAATTAGGGTCGCAGAAAAGTTGACTTGAACCTGATCCTGTCGATTAGTTGTTCACTAGGTTCTTTTGGATCCCGTGAACCCAGGGATCCTGCCGACTATGCCAAACTGTTCGAGAAATCCAGTTTATGCCCAATTGTTAAATAAATTCTCCGGACTCAGACGTTGAGAATAAACACTTTGTTGCATGATATCATGGGGCGCACACCTTTCCTAAAGGCGGTCCAGTGCTACTCGAAGAAGCTACAGATCGCCGTGGACTTATATAGTATAATAGAGGCAGAGCTAACAGTTTCACAATCAAGTATAAACCACAAGACAGCCACAAGACTGCCTTCATGACTATACGCCATGCATAGTCCGAGGTCAGCTTCGCATAAGGCTGCAAGTCATGCACACACCAAACACAACATCCGCCCATTGCTAACGTCTGTCTGGGTTGCAAAAGCAATCTGCAAAGCAGTAGGTTCAGCAGAATATTCTTTGCCCACTTCCCCACATCCGCCACGATCTCTGTCTCTACCTTGTAACTGTTGATTGTGGTTAGCTGCTCTGTCTACATTCTATGACCGCAGGTCAGATTAGCTACCAGCCGTACCCAGTTTTGCTGTTTCTACAAAGTTACGTAACAATTAGCAAATCTCAGCAAAATTCTCCAACAAATCTAAAGATTGGATTTCCTCTAACACTCTGCTGCATTCTCTCCCTGTGAATCTCAGCCTCTCCTCTCACTGTATTGAATCCTCAGTCTCCTCATCCATTGCTTCAGTTTATGCACTTTCCCAAACCATCAGCTCCAGTCTCCCCTCCTGCTCCAACATGTCCTTTTCATTCTCTCCCTCTTAATGTCACTCACTGGCTGCACTTCCACCTGCCTCTTCCAACCTGATAGGAATGCAGGAACATAGGAGCAGGACGAGGCCATTCAGCCGTTCTAGCCTACTCTGCCATTCTCGATCATGGCTGATAATCACACTCAGTGCTGCAGTTTTCAGCCTTTTCCCACTTGATAACTGTCCTGTCGGTTCCCTGAACCCAGAGCAACAAACCAGCTACACATCCCACTGCCCCCAAACCTTCCCAAACAACAGTCTGGAGACAAATTCCCTATTAACACATTGGATTCCATCTCTGTAAAACCCCTTCTCATTCCCCCACTGGCACTGCATCCTCACTCAGTACTTCCAGTAGATCCGGTGCTGACTTTATTCACTTTCTGTATCAATTTCCGAATTCATTATTAATAATTGTGTTTTCAAACATTTCACTGTGTCAAAGCACTGCCCAGATCAATGAATCATTTTTCACTGCTCGATGCAGCTACAAAGCTGGAAATTTCAGCCCAGGTCCTGTCAAACTGCTGCTTTGTCTCCAGGTCTGATCAGTAATTTCTCTGCTTCCTTTTCTCTCTCTTCCAGTTAACTTGGTGGCGATTGTGATCCTGTCCCGAGGAAAGTGCGGTCTCTCCAAATGTATCACTGTCTACCTGGTGGGAATGGCAGTCGCTGATCTACTGGTCGTTATCACTGAACCCATATTGAGCTGGATTGTTTTAATTTATTTCCCATATTCATTCCTGAGAATTACTCCTGTGTGTTCTCTCATTACCATTCTGTTTTCTGCATCCACAGTTGTTTCTGTCTGGCTCACAGTCACTTTCACCTTTGATCGATTTGTGGCCATTTGTTGTGAGAAGCTGAAAACAAAATATTGCAGCGAGAAAACGGCGGCTGTGATTGTCGGAACAGTGAGTGTGCTGGGCTGTTTAGAGTCTCTCCCCTGGTACTTTACATATGAAGAATATTACATTATTGATAATGTTCCCATGGATTGTCTTTACAAACCGAGCTTCTATACTTGCCCCATCTGGGGAGCATTTGAATTGTTTAATTACATTTTAACCCCTTGTGTCCCTGTCTTTCTGATTTTGCTGCTCAATGTTTTGACTGTCAGACGGATTTTATTCTCCAGTAAAGTCCGCAGGGGATTCCGGCGCCACAGCAATGCAGAGAATCACAAGGACCCAGAGATGGAGAATCGCAGGAAATCAATTATTTTACTCTTCAGTATATCCGGCAGTTTTATACTGTTATGGGTGACACGGGTTGTGTTTAACATTTATGGTCGAATTGTAGATATGCAGTACTTTTCCTCCTACACTGACCCTCTCTTTATCACAGAGCACACATCAAAGATGCTGCAGGTTCTCAGTTCCTGCACCAACACATGTATTTACATTGTGACCCAGACTAAATTCAGACAGGAGCTGAAGAAGGCGGTGAAATACCCTCTCAATCTCATTGTTAAATTAGTGAAATCTTCGAAAGAGCTGAAGGGTTTCAAACACTGGAACTAAATCCAGTGGTGAGAGTGGGACAGTAACTGCAGTGAGACAGGGCCAGCAGCAGATGGCGATGGTGAGAGGGGGACGGTAACTGCAGTGAGACGGGGACACCAGCAGATGGAGATGCTGAGCCATTACTGATGGTGGAATCTCTTGCTGAGTTTGAAAGTTTCCACAAATCTGAGGAATTTACTTTATTGTAAACTTGAGATGCTGAATAAAATAATTTCAATGCAACTGTTGTAAAATGGCTATTTTTCTACTATGTGAACACCTGTAACATGAAACTTGCTCCTGTTTGGAAAGTTATATTGAGTGATTAAAGGTAATGTATAAATAAAACAACAGGGTCAAATAAAACTCAAACAATCATTTATAATTAAAAACTCACAATATAAGTTGTGTTGAGTTCTTGATCACTAACGTTGCGACATCTCTCTCTCACACACTTCTCTTTCTATGCTGGTATCTTCGCTATTAGTTGAAATTTTGATCCAATAGTCTTTTGAAAGTTAATATTGAATCTGCTTTCGGAAAGCTGTCAAACCTGCCTATTTGTTTCTATTTACATCCCCCCAAAATGTATATCCTGCCACAATTTATATCCCTCCACAATTTATAAGCCCCCGCAATTTATATCCCCCCGCAAATTAGATCCTCCCACAATTTATATACCCCAACAATTTATATCCCCCCACAATTTATATCCCGCAGAATTTATATCCCCACAATTTATATCCCCCCACAAGTTATATCACCCCGCAATTTACACCCCCTACAATTTATATCCCCCAGAATCTATCTCCCCCACAACTTATATCACCCCACAATTTATATCCCCCACAATTTATATCGCCCCATAATTTATATCATCCCACAATTTATATCGCCCCATAATTTATATCCACTCACAATTAATAACACCACAATTTATACCCCCCACAATTTATATCCTCACAATTTATATCCCCCACAATTTATATCCCCCACAATTTATATCCCCCACAATTTATATCCCCCATAATTTATATCCCCCAAAATGTATATCCCCACAATTTATAGCCCCCCTCAATTCATATCCCCAACAATTTACATCCCCCGCAATTCATGTCACCCCATAATTTATATCGCCCCATAATTTCTAAACCCCCACAATCAATATCCCCAAAATTTAAATCCCCCACAATTTACATCCCCGCAAAATATGTATCCCCCACAAGTTATATCCCCCACAATTTATACCCCCAAAATTTATATCACCCAAAATTTACAACCCTCCTAATTTATATCCCACCACAAATTATATCCCCACAATACATATCCCCCCGAAATTTATAACCCCCACAATTTATATCCAACCGCAATTTATATCCCCCACAATTTACATCCCCCCACAATTTATATCCCCCGCAATTTATATCCCCCCGCAATTTATATCCCCCGCAATTTATATCCCCCGCAATTTATATCCCCCGCAATTTATATCCCCCCGCAATTTATAACCCCCACAATGTGTATCCTGCAACAATTTATATCACTCCACAATTAATATCCCCCCACAATTTATATCCCCCGCAACATATATTCTTCCGCAATTTATATCCCCCGCAATTTATATCCCCCGCAATTTATATCCCCCCGCAATTTATAACCCCCACAATGTGTATCCTGCAACAATTTATATCACTCCACAATTTATATCCCTCCACAATTTATATCCCCCCACAATTTACATCCCCCACAATTTATTTCCCCCACAATTTATATCCCCCATAATTTATATCCTCTCAATTTATAACCCCCCTCAATTTATATCCCCCACAATGTGTATCCTGCAACAATTTATATACCCCACAATTTATATCGCCCCATAATTTATATCATCCCACAATATACATCGCCCCATAATTTATATTCCCGCCACAATAAATATCTCCACAATTTATATCCCCCACAATTTACATGCCCCCATAATTTATATTCCCCACATGTTATATCCCCCACAATTTACATCCCCCCATAATTTATATCCCACCACAATTTATATGCCCACAATTTATATCGCCCCGCGATTTATATCCCCCACAATTTACATCCCCCCATAATTTATATCCCGCCACAATTTATATGCCCACAATTTATATCGCCCCGCGATTTATATCCCCCACAATTTACATCCCCCCATAATTTATATCCCCCACAATTTATATCCCCCCGCAATTTATATCCCTCCACAATTTTTATCCCCACAATTTATTCCCCACAATTTATATCCCCTGCAATTTATAACCCCTGCAATTTATAACCCCTGCAATTTATAACCCCTGCAATTTACTTCCCCCATTATTTATAACCCCCCACAACTTATCTCCCCCGCAATATATCACCCGCAATTCATACCCTACCACATATTATATCCCCCACAATTTATATGCTCCCTCAATTTATATCCCCCATAATTTATATCCTCCCTCAATTTATATCCTCCCTCAATTTATATCCTCCCTCAATTTATATCCCCCACAATTTATATCCCCCACAATTTATATCCCCCATAATTTATATCCCCCACAATTTATATCTCACCGCAATGTATATCCCCCCACAATTTATATCACCCACAATTTATATGACTGCACAATTTATATCACTCCGCAATTTATATCCCCCACCATTTATATCCCACCGCAATTTATATCCCCCCACGATTTATATCCCCCACAATATATATCACTCCACAATTTATATCCCTCCGCAATTTATATCCCCCACCATTTATATCCCACCGCAATTTATATCCCCCCACAATTTATATCCCCCAAAATTTATTTCCCCCACAATTTATATCCCCCAAAATTTATATCCCCAACAATTTAAAACCCCCCGCAATGTATAACCAGCCTCAATTTATAAAATCCAACATTTATAAACCGCCACAATTTATGTCCCCCCTTAATTTATATACCCCCACACGTTATATCCCTCGCAATTTATACACCCCTCAATTTATATACCCTCACAATTTATATCACCACACAATGTATATCCCCAACAATTTATATCCCCCACAATGTACATCTTACCACAATTTATATCCCTCCACAATTTATATCCCACCGCAATTTATATCCCCCCGCAATTTATATCCCCCCGCAATTTATATCCCCCCGCAATTTATAGCCCCCTCAATTTATATCCTCCCGCAATTTATATCCCCCCGCATTTTATATCCATGCGCAATTTATATTACCCACAATTCATATCGCCCTCAATTTATATCCCCACAATTTATATCCCCCCACAATTAATATCCCCCGCAATTTATATCCCCCTCAATTTATACACGCATCAATTTATATCCCCCATAATTTATATCGCCCCATAATTTATATCCCCCACAATATGTATCCCCACAATTTATATCCCCCACAATTTACATACCCCCATAATTTATATCCCCCCACAATTTATATCCCCACAATTTATATACCCACAATTTATATCCCCACAATTTATATCCCCCCGCAATTTATATACCCCACAATTTACATCCCCCTCATAGTTTATACCACCCCAATTTATATCCCCCCACAATTTACATCCCAACAATTTCTATCCCCGTGCAATTGAAATCCCCCACAATTTACATACCCCCAAAATATATATCCGCCCACAAGTTATATCCCCCACAATTTATACCCCCAAAATTAATATCCCCCAACATTTACATCCCCCCATAATCTATATACCACCACAATGTATATCCCCACAATTTATATCCCCCCACAATTTATATCCCCCGCAACTTATATCCCCCCGCAATTTATATCCTCCGCAATTTATATCCCACGCAATTTATATCCCCCCGCAATTTATAACCCCCACAATGTGTATCCTACAACAATTTATATCACTCCACAATTTATATCCCTCCACAATTTATATTCCCCAGCAATTTATATTCCCCAGCAATTTATATCCCCCACAATTTATATCCCTCCACAATTTATATCACACCGCAATTCCTATCCCCCCGCAATTTATATACCCCCGCAATTTATGCCCCCCTCAATTTATATCCCCCACAATTTATATCCCGCCACAATTTACAACCCCCACAATGTATATCCCGCCGCAATTTATATCCCCGCGCAATTTATATCCCCCGCAATTTATATCCCCCGCAATTTATATCCCCCCGCAATTTATAACCCCCACAATTTATATCCCGCCACAATTTATATCCGGCCACAATTTATATCCCCCCGCAATTTATATTCCCCCACAATTTATATCCCCCACAATTTATATCCCGCCACAATTTATATCCCTCCACAATTTATATCCCCCCGCAATTCATATACCCCCGCAATTTATATACCCCCGCAATTTATACCCCCCTCAATTTATATCCCGCCACAATTTATATCCCGCCACAATGTATATCGCGCCACAATGTATATCGCGCCACAATTTATATCCCTCCGCAATTTCTCATCCCCACAATTTATAATCCCCACAATTCATATCCCCCGCAATTTATTACCCCCACAATGGAAATCCTGCCACAATTTATATCCCCCCACAATTTACATACCCCACAATTTATATCGCCCCATAATTTATATCATCCCACAATATACATCGCCCCATAATTTATATTCCCCCACAATAAATATCTCCAAAATTTATATCCCCCACAATTTACATGCCCCCATAATTTATATCCCCCCACAAGTTATATCCCCCACAATTTATATCCCCCGCAATTAATATCCCCCACAATTTACATCCCCCCATAATTTATATCCCGCCACAATTTATATCCCCACAATTTATATCGCCCCGCGATTTATATCCCCCACAATGTACATCCCCCCATAATTTATATCCCCCACAATTTATATCCCCCCGCAATTTATATCCCTCCACAATTATTATCCCCCACAATTTATTCCCCACAATTTGTCCTCCCTGCAATTTATATCCCACTCAATTTACATCCCCCAGCAATTTATAACCACTGCAATTTACTTCCCCCATTATTTATATCCCCCCACAACTTATATCACCCGCAATATATCACCCGCAATTTATACCCTACCTCATATTATATCCCCCACAATTTATATCCTCCCTCAATTTATATCCCCCATAATTTGTATCCTCCATAATTTATATCCCCACAATTTATATCTCACCGCAATTTATATCTCACTGCAATTTATATCCCCCCACAATTTATATCACCCACAATTTATATCACCCACAATTTATATCACTGCACAATTTATATCACTCCGCAATTTATATCCCCCACCATTTATATCCCACTGCAATTTATCTCCCCCCACAATTTCTGTCCCCCACAATTTATATCACTCCACAATTTATATCCCTCCGCAATTTATATCCCCCGCAATTCATATCCCCAAGCAATTTATATCCCCCCGCAATTTATATCCCCCCGCAATTGATGTACCCCCACAATTTATATCCCACACAATTTATATCCTCCATCAATTTATATCCCCCACAATTTGTGTCCTCCCTCAATTCATATCCCGCCGCAATTTATATGCCCCACTATTTATATCCCCTGCAATTTATATCCCCCACAATTTATATCCCACCGCAATTTATCTCCCCCAAAATGTATATCCCCCACAATTTATACCCCCACAATTTATATCCTCCCCCAATTTGTATCCCCCGTAATTTATGATCACCCACAATTTTTATCCCCTGACAATTTATATCCCCCATCAATTTATATCCCCCACAATCTATATCCCCCTGCAAGTTATATCCCTCCGCACTTTATACCCCCCATAATTTATGTACCCCCACAATTTATATCCCCTCACAATTTATATCCCCTCGTAATGTATATCCCCCCTTAATTTATATCCCCCCTTAATTTATATCCACCCGCAATTTATATCCCCCGCAATTGATATCACCTCACAATTTCTCTCACCCCACAATTTGAAGCCCCACAAATTATATCCCCCCACAATTAATACTCCCTTCAATTTATATCCCCCCGCAATTGATGTCCCCCCACTATTTATATCCCCCACAAATTATATCCTCCCTCAATGTATATACCCCACAATTTATATCCACTCACAATTTATATCCCCACAATGTATATCCTACCACAATTTATATCCCTCCACAATTTATATCACCCCGCAATTTATATCCCCCCGCAATTTATACCACCCTCAATTTATATCCTCCCGCAATTTATATCCCCCCGCAATATATATCCAACCGCAATTTATATCCCAAACAATTTATATCCCACACAATTTATATCCCCCCGCAATTTATATCCCCCGCTATGTATATCCCCCGCTATTTATATCCCCCGCTATTTATATCCCCCGCAATTTATATCCCCCTCAATTTATATCCCCCGCAATTTATAATCCCCACAATGTATATCCTGCCACAATTGTTACACGCCTCAATTTATATCCCCCCACAATTTATCTCCCCCCGTAATTTATAACCACCCGCAATTTATATCCCCCCGCAATTTATATCCCCCACAATTTATAACCCCACGCAATTTATATCCCCCGCAATTCATATCCCCCGGCAATTTATATCCCCCGCAATTGATGTACCCCCACAATTTAAATCCCACACAATTTATATCCTCCATCAATTTATATCCCCCACAATTTATGTCCTCCGTCAATTCATATCCCGCCGCAATTTATATGCCCCACAATTAATATCCCCTGCAATTTATATCCCCCATAATTTATATCCCACCGCAACTTATCTCCCCCAAAATTTATATCCCCCACAATTTATACCCCCACAATTCATATCCTCCCTCAATTTGTATCCCTCGTAATTTATGATCACCCACAATTTATATCCCCTGACAATTTATATCCCCCATCAATTTATATCCCCCACAATCTATATCCCCCTGCAAGTTATATCCCTCCGCAATTTATACCCCCTTTAATTTATGTACCCCCACAATTTATATGCCCCCACAATTAATATCCCCCCACAATTAATATCCCCTCGTAATTTATATCCCCCCGCAATTTATATCCTCCACAATATGTAACCCCCCACAATTTACATCCCCGCAATTCATATACCCCCGCAATCTATATCCCCCGCAATTGATATCACCTCACAATTTCTCTCACCCAACAATTTGAATCCCCCGCAAATTATATCCCCCCACAATTTATACCCACTTCAATTTATATCCCCCCGCAATTGATGTCCCCCCACTATTTATATCCCCCACAAATTATATCCTCCCTCAATTTATATACCCCACAATTTATATCTCCCTCAATTCATATCCCCCACAATTTATATCCCGCCACAATTTATAACCCCCCCCCAATGTATATCCCGCCACAATTTATATCCCTCCACAATTTATATCCCCCACAATTTATATCAAACCGCAATTTATATCCCCCAAAATTTGTATCCACCACAATTTATATTGCCCTCAATCTATATCCCCCAGCAATTTATATCCCTCCGCAATTTATATCCTACCTCAAATTATATCCCCCAACAATTTATATTTCACCGCCATTTATGTCCCCCCACAATTTATAACCCCCACAATTTGTATCCGTCCACAATTTATATCCCTCCGCAATTTATATCCCCCACCATTAATATACCACCGCAATTTATGTCCCCTCACAATTTATATCCCCCACAATTTATATCTCCCACAAGTTATATCCCCCACAATTTATATCCCCCGTGATTTATATCCCCCACAACTTACATCCCCCCATAATTTATAATTCCCCACAATTGATATCGCCCTGCAATTTATATCACCCGCAATTTATATCCCCCACAATCAATATTCCCCAGCAAGTTATATCTCTCCACAATTTATAGCCCCCTCAATTTATATCCCCCCACAATTTGTA
The DNA here is from genome assembly GCF_036365525.1 of Heterodontus francisci. NCBI lineage: Eukaryota > Metazoa > Chordata > Chondrichthyes > Heterodontiformes > Heterodontidae > Heterodontus > Heterodontus francisci. The sequence continues at coordinate 22,823,584 of NC_090421.1, forward strand.
CTCACCACAATTTATATACCCCACAACTTATACATGCCACAATTTTATCCCCCCAGAATTTATATACCCGCAATTCATATCCCCCCGCAATTTATATCCCCCCTCAATTGATATCACCCCACAATTTATATCCCCACAATTTATAACCTCCCTCAATTTATATCCCCCCGCAATTTATATACCCCGCTATGTATATCCCCCGCTATTTATATCCCCCGCTATTTATATCCCCCGCAATTTATATCCCCCTCAATTTATATCCCCCGCAATTTATAATCCCCACAATGTATATCCTGCCACAATTGTTACACGCCTCAATTTATATCCCCCCACAATTTATCTCCCCCCGTAATTTATAACCACCCGCAATTTATATCCCCCCGCAATTTATATCCCCCACAATTTATAACCCCACGCAATTTATATCCCCCGCAATTCATATCCCCCGGCAATTTATATCCCCCGCAATTGATGTACCCCCACAATTTAAATCCCACACAATTTATATCCTCCATCAATTTATATCCCCCACAATTTATGTCCTCCGTCAATTCATATCCCGCCGCAATTTATATGCCCCACAATTAATATCCCCTGCAATTTATATCCCCCATAATTTATATCCCACCGCAACTTATCTCCCCCAAAATTTATATCCCCCACAATTTATACCCCCACAATTCATATCCTCCCTCAATTTGTATCCCTCGTAATTTATGATCACCCACAATTTATATCCCCTGACAATTTATATCCCCCATCAATTTATATCCCCCACAATCTATATCCCCCTGCAAGTTATATCCCTCCGCAATTTATACCCCCTTTAATTTATGTACCCCCACAATTTATATGCCCCCACAATTAATATCCCCCCACAATTAATATCCCCTCGTAATTTATATCCCCCCGCAATTTATATCCTCCACAATATGTAACCACCCACAATTTACATCCCCGCAATTCATATACCCCCGCAATCTATATCCCCCGCAATTGATATCACCTCACAATTTCTCTCACCCAACAATTTGAATCCCCCGCAAATTATATCCCCCCACAATTTATACCCACTTCAATTTATATCCCCCCGCAATTGATGTCCCCCCACTATTTATATCCCCCACAAATTATATCCTCCCTCAATTTATATACCCCACAATTTATATCTCCCTCAATTCATATCCCCCACAATTTATATCCCGCCACAATTTATAACCCCCCCCCAATGTATATCCCGCCACAATTTATATCCCTCCACAATTTATATCCCCCACAATTTATATCAAACCGCAATTTATATCCCCCAAAATTTGTATCCACCACAATTTATATTGCCCTCAATCTATATCCCCCAGCAATTTATATCCCTCCGCAATTTATATCCTACCTCAAATTATATCCCCCAACAATTTATATTTCACCGCCATTTATGTCCCCCCACAATTTATAACCCCCACAATTTGTATCCGTCCACAATTTATATCCCTCCGCAATTTATATCCCCCACCATTAATATACCACCGCAATTTATGTCCCCTCACAATTTATATCCCCCACAATTTATATCTCCCACAAGTTATATCCCCCACAATTTATATCCCCCGTGATTTATATCCCCCACAACTTACATCCCCCCATAATTTATAATTCCCCACAATTGATATCGCCCTGCAATTTATATCACCCGCAATTTATATCCCCCACAATCAATATTCCCCAGCACGTTATATCTCTCCACAATTTATAGCCCCCTCAATTTATATCCCCCCACAATTTGTACTCACCACAATTTATATACCCCACAACTTATACATGCCACAATTTTATCCCCCCAGAATTTATATACCCGCAATTCATATCCCCCCGCAATTTATATCCCCCCTCAATTGATATCACCCCACAATTTATATCCCCACAATTTATAACCTCCCTCAATTTATATCCCCCACAATTTATATCCTCCCGCAATTGATATCCCCACAACTTATATCCCCCACAATTCATATCCCCCACAATTTATACACGCCTTAATTTATATCCCCCACAATTTATATCCCCCCGCAATTCATGTCCACCACAATTTATACACGCCTTAATTTATATCGCCCCACAATTTATATCCCCCAAAATTTATATTCCCCACAATTTATATCCCCCAGCAATTTATATCCCCCCGCAATTTATATCCCACACAACTTATATCCCCCACAATTTATATCCCACCGCTATATATGAACCGCAATTTATATCCTTCCACTATTTATATCCCCCACAATTCATATCCCCCAAAATTTAGATCCCCCACAATTTAATTACGCCTCAATTTATATCCCCCACAATTTATATCCCCCACAATTTATACACGCCTCAATTTATATCCCCCCACAATTTATATCCCCCACAATTTATATCCCTTCACAATGTATATCCCACTGCAATTTATATCCCCCAAAATTTATATCCCCCACAACTTATATCACCCCACAATGTATATCCCCCACAATTTATACCGACCACAATGTATATCCTACCACAATTTATATCCCCCCGCAATTTATATCCCCCCGCAATTTATAACCCCCTCAATTTATATCGCCCACAATTTATATCGCCCACAATTTATATCCCCCCAGAATTTAAATCCCCGCAAGATATATCCCCCCAGAATTTATTACCCCCCACAATTTATATCCCCCCGCAATTCATGTCCCCCACAAAATATCCACGCCTTAATTTATATCGCCCCACAATTTATATCCCCCCGCAATTCATGTCCACCACAATTTATACACGCCTTAATTTATATCGCCCCACAATTTGTATCCCCCAAAATTTATATTCCCCACAATTTATATCCCACCGCTATATATGAACCGCAATTTATATCCTTCCACTATTTATATCGCCCACAATTCATATCCCCCAAAATTTAGATCCCTCACAATTTATATACGCCTCAATTTAAATCCCCCACAATTTATATCCCCCACAATTTATACACGCCTCAATTTATATCCCCCCACAATTTATATCCCCCACAATTTATATCCCTTCACAATGTATATCCCACTGCAATTTATATCCCCCAAAATTTATATCCCCCACAATTTATATCACCCCACAATGTATATCCCCCACAATTTATACCGACCACAATGTATATCCTACCACAATTTATATCCCCCCGCAATTTATATCCCCCCGCAATTTATATCCCCCCGCAATTCATGTCCCCCACAATTTATCCACGCCTTAATTTATATCGCCCCACAATTTATATCCCCCAAAATTTATATTCCCCACAATTTATATCCCCCAGCAATTTATATCCCCCCGCAATTTATATCCCACACAATTTATATCCCCCACAATTTATATCGCCCACTATTTATATCCCCCCAGAATTTAAATCCCCGCAAGATATATCCCCCCAGAATTTATTACCCCCCGCAATTTATATCCCCTGCAATTTAAATCCCCCATGATTTATACGCGCATCAGTTTATATCCTCCCATAATTTAGATCGCCCTATAATATATATCCCCACACAATATCCATCCCCACAATTTATATCCACCACAATTTACATCCCCCATAATTTATATCCCCCCACATGTTATATCCCCCACAATTGATATCGCCCAGCAATTTATCTCACCCGCTATTTATATCCCCCACAATCAATATCCCCACGCAAGTTATATCCCTCCGCAATTTATACCCCCCTCAATTTATATCCCCCCACAATTTATATCCCCCCACAATTTATACCCTCTGCTATTTATATCCCCCACAATTTATACACGCCTCAATTTATATCCCCCCACAAATTATATCCCCCGTAATTTATATCCCCTGCAATTCTTATCCCCCCGCAATTTATATCCCCAATCAATTGATATCCCCCCACAATTTATATGCCCCAGAATTTATATCCTCCCTCAATTTATGTCACCCACAATTTATATCCTCCCGCAATTGATATCCCCCACAATTCATATCCCCCACAATTCATATCCCCCAAAATTTATATCCCCCACAATTTATACACTCCTCAATTTAGATCCCCCACAATTTTTATCCCCCCGCAATTCATATCCACCACAATTTATACACGCCTCAATTTATATCCCCCCACAATTTATATCACCAACAATTTATATCCCCCACAATTTATATCCCACCGCTATTTATAACCCCCAAAATTTATGTCCCCCACAATTTATATCCACCACAATTCAAATCCCCCAGCAATTTATATCCCCCAGCGATTTATATCCCCCCGCTATTTATATCCCCCACAATTTATATCCCCCCGCAATATATCAACCGCAATTTATATCCTCCCACAATTTATATCCCCCACAATTTATGTCCTCCCTCAATTTATATCCCCCATATTTTATGATCCCCCACAATTTATATCCCCTCACAACTTTTATCCCCCCTCAATTTATATCCCCCGCAATTTATACATGCATCATTTTTTATCCCCCCACAATTTATATCCCCCCACAATTTATATCCCCCGCAATTTATATCCCCCACAATTTATACACGCCTCAATGTATATCCCCCCACAATTTATATCTACCCCGCAATTTATAACCCCCCTCAATTGAAAACCCCCAAAATCTATATTCCCACAATTTATATCCTACCTCAATTTATATCCCCCACAATATATATCCCCCAGCAATTTAGATCCCGCAGCAATTTATATCCCCCCGCCATTTATATCCCCCACAATCTATATCCCCCCCGCAATATATCACCCGCAATTTATATCCTACCACAATTTGTATCCCCCACAATTTATATCCTCCCTCAATTTATATCCCCCATAATTTATGTTCCCCCACAATTTATATACCCTCACAATTTTTAATCCCTCCACAATTTATATCGCCCACAATTTATGTCCCCCACAATTGATATCGCCCTGCAATGTATATCCCCCACAATCTATATCCCCACACAAGGTTTATCCCACCGCAATTTATACCCCCCTTAATTTATTTCCCCCCACAATTTATATCCCCCCGCATTTATGTCCCCCCGCAATTTATATCCGCCACAATTTATATCCCCCGCAATTTATATCCCCCGCAATTCATATCCCCCGCAATCTATATCCCCCCTCAATTGCTATCCCCCCACAATTTATATCCCCCACAATTTATATCCTCCTTCAATTTATATCCCCCACAATTTATATCCTCCTGCAATTGATATCCCCCCACAATTTGTATCCCCCACAATTCATATCCCCCAAAATTTATATCCCGCACAATTTATATGCGCCTCAATTTATATCCCCCACAATTTATATCCCCCCGCAATTTATATCCTCCACAATTTATACACGCCTCAATTTATATCCCCCCACAATTTATATCGCTTCACAATGTATATCCCACCGCAATTTATATCCCCCACAATTTATATCCCCCCAAATTTATATATCCCAGCAATTTATATCCCCCGCGATTTATAACCCCCCTCAAATTTATATTCCCCTCAATTTATATCACCCCCACAATTTATATCCCCCGATAACGTATATCCCCCCACAAGTTATATCCTCCTCAATTTATACACCCTTCAATTTATATCCCCTCACAATTTATATCCCCGCACAATATATATCCCCACAATTTTTATTCCCCACAATTTACATCCCCCATAATCTATATCCCCCCACAACTTAGATCCCCCACAATTTATATCCCCCGCTATTTATATCCCCCACAACCTACATCCCCCCATAATTTATAATCCCCCACAATTGATATCGCCCTGCAATTTATCTCACCCGCTATTTATATCCCCCACAATCAAAATCCCCCCGCAAGTTATTTCTCACCGCAAGTTATACCCCCCTCAATTTATATCCCCCCAGAATATCTTTCCCACCACAATTTATACCCCCAAAATTTATATGCCCCTCAATTTATACATGCCTCAATTTATATCCCCCACAATTAAACTCCCCACGCATTTTATATCCCCCGCAATTTACATCCCCCACAATTTATATCCCCCGCAATTTATATCCCCCGCAATACATATCCCCCCGCAATTTATATCCCCAATCTATTGATATCCCCTCACAATTTATATCCCTCACAATTTATATCCTCCCTCAATTTATATCCCCCACAATGTATATCCTCCCGCAATTGATATCCCCCAAAATCTATATGCCCCGCAATTTATACATGCCTCAATTTATATCCCCCACAATTTATATCCCCCCACAATTCATATACCCCACAATTTATGCACGCCTCAATTTATATCCGCCCACAATTTATATCCCCCCACAATTTATATCCCTTCATAATGTATAACCCACCGCAATTTCTATCCCCCAAAATTTATGTCCCCCACAATTTATATCACCCCACAATGTATATCCCCCACAATTTGTATCCCCCACAATGTATATCCAACCACATATTATATCCTTCCACAATTTATATCCCCCCGCAATTTATATCGCCCACAATTTATATCGCCCACAATTTATATCCCCCCACAATTTATATCCCTTCACAATGTATATCCCACCGCACTTTTTATCCCCCAAAATTTATGTCCCCCACAATTTATATCACCCCACAATGTATATCCTACCACAATTTATATCCCCCCAGAATTTATATCCCCCCGCAATTTATATCCCCTGCAATTTAAAGCCCCCATGATTTATACACGCATCAGTTTATATCCTCCCATAATTTATATCGCCCTATAATATATATCCCCGCACAATATATATCTCCACAATTTATATCCACCACAATTTACATCCCCCATAATTTATATCCCCCCACAAGTTATATCCCCCACAATTTATATCCCCCGCAATTTATATCCCCCACAACTGACATCCCTCCATAAGTTATAATCCCCCACAATTGATATCGCCCTGCAATTTATCTCACCCGCTATTTATATCCCGCACAATCAATATCCCCCCAAGTTATATCCCTCCGCAATTTATACCCCCCTCAATTTATATCCCCCCGCAATTGATATCCCTCCACAATTCATATCCCCAACAATTCATATCCCCCAAAATTTATATCCCCCACAATTTATACATGCCTCAATTTATATCCCCCACAATTTATATCCCCCCGCAATTCATATCCCCCACAATTTATACACGCCTCAATTTATATCCCCCACAATTTATATACCCCAGCAATTTATATCACCCCACAATTTATATCACCAACAATTTATATCCCCCACAATTTATATCCCACCGCTATTTATATCCCCCAAAATTTATATCCCCCCAAGTTATATACCTCCGCAATTTATACACCCCTCAATTTATATCGCCCCACAATTTATATCCCCCCACAATTTATACCCCCCGCAATTTATATCCCCCACAATTAATATCCCCCCGCATTTTATATCCCCCCGCAATTTATATCCCCCACAATTTATATACCCCGCAATTTATATACCCCGCAATTCATATCCCCCCGCAATTTATATCCCCAATCTATTGATATCCCCCCACAATTTATATTCCCCACAACTTATATCCTCCCTCAATTTATATCCCCCAGAACTTATATCCTCCCGCAATTGATATCCCCCACAATTCATATCCCCCACAATTCATATCCCCCAAAAATTATATCCCCACAATTTATACATGCCTCCATTTATATCCCCCACAATTCATATCCCCCAAAATTTATATCACCCACAATATATACAAGCCTCAATTTATATCCCCCACAATTGAGATCCCCCCGCAATTCATATCCCCCACAATTTATACACGCCACAAGTTATATCCCACACAATTTATATCCCCCCGCAATTTATACCCCCACAATTTATATCACCCACAATTTATATTCCCCACAATTTATATCACCCCGCAATTTATATCCCCCACAATTTATATCCACCACAATTTATATCCCCCCGCAATATATCAACAGCAATTTATATCCCAGAGCAATTTATTTCCCCCCGCAATTTATATCCCCCACAATTTATATCCCCCACAATTTATATCCCCCCGCAATATATCAACAGCAATATATATCCTACCACAATTTATATCCCCCACAATTTATATCCTCCGTCAATTTATATCCCCCATAATTTTTGACCCCCCACGATTTATATCACCTCACAACTTTTATCCCCCCTCAAATTATATCCCCCGCAATTTATACATGCATCATTTTTTATCCCCCCAGAATTTATATCCCCCACAATTTATATCCCCCCGCAATTTATATCCCCCACAATTTATACACGCCTCAATTTATATCCCCCCACAATTTATATCCCCCCGCAATTTATATCCCCCGCAATTTATATCCCCCGCAATTCATAACCCCCCACAATTGACAACCCCCACAAGTTATATCCCCCACAATTTATATCCCCCACAATTTATATCCCCCACAACTTACATACCCCCATAATTTATAATCCCCCACAATTGATATCCCCCCACAATTTGTATCCCCCACAATTCATATCCCCCAAAATTTATGTCCCGCACAATTTATATACGCCTCAATTTATATCCCCCACAATTTATATCCCCCCGCAATTTATATCCTCCACAATTTATACACGCCTCAATTTATATCCCCCCACAATTTATATCGCTTCACAATGTATATCCCACCGCAATTTATATCCCCCACAATTTATATCCCCCAAATTTATATATCCCAGCAATTTATATCCCCCGCGATTTATAACCCCCCTCAAATTTATATTCCTCTCAATTTATATCACCCCCACAATTTATATCCCCCGATAACGTATATCCCCCCACAAGTTATATCCTCCTCAATTTATACACCCTTCAATTTATATCCCCTCACAATTTATATCCCCGCACAATATATATCCCCACAATTTATATCCCCTACAATTTACATCCCCCATAATCTATATCCCCCCACAACTTAGATCCCCCACAATTTATATCCCCCGCTATTTATAACCCCCACAACTTACATCCCCCCATAATTTATAATCCCCCACAATTGATATCGCCCTGCAATTTATCTCACCCGCGATTTATATCCCCCACAATCAAAATCCCCCCGCAAGTTATTTCTCACCGCAAGTTATACCCCGCTCAATTTATATCCCCCCACAATATCTTTCCCACCACAATTTATACCCCCAACATTTATATACCCCTCAATTTATACATGCCTCAATTTATATCCCCCACAATTAAACTCCCCACACATTTTATATCCCCCGCAATTTATATCCCCCACAATTTATATCCCCCGCAATTTATATCCCCCGCAATACATATCCCCCCGCAATTTATATCCCCAATCAATTGATATCCCCTCACAATTTATATCCCTCACAATTTATATCCTCCCTCAATTTATATCCCCCACAATGTATATCCTCCCGCAATTGATATCCCCCAAAATCTATATGCCCCGCAATTTATACATGCCTCAATTTATATCCCCCACAATTTATATCCCCCCACAATTCATATCCCCCACAATTTATGCACGCCTCAATTTATATCCGCCCACAATTTATATCCCCCCACAATTTATATCCCTTCACAATGTATAACCCACCGAAATTTCTATCCCCCACAATTTATGTCCCCCACAATTTATATCACCCCACAATGTATATCCCCCACAATTTGTATCCCCCACAATGTATATCCAGCCACATATTATATCCTTCCACAATTTATATCCCCCCGCAATTTATATCGCCCACAATTTATATCGCCCACAATTTATATCCCCCCACAATTTATATCCCTTCACAATGTATATCCCACCGCACTTTTTATCCCCCAAAATTTATGTCCCCCACAATTTATATCACCCCACAATGTATATCCTACCACAATTTATATCCCCCCAGAATTTATATCCCCCCGCAATTTATATCCCCTGCAATTTAAAGCCCCCATGATTTATGCACGCATCAGTTTATGTCCTCCCATAATTTATATCGCCCTATAATATATATCCCCGCACAATATATATCTCCACAATTTATATCCACCACAATTTACATCCCCCATAATTTATATCCCCCCACAAGTTATATCCCCCACAATTTATATCCCCCGCAATTTATATCCCCCACAACTGACATCCCTCCATAAGTTATAATCCCCCACAATTGATATCGCCCTGCAATTTATCTCACCCGCTATTTATATCCCGCAAAATCAATATCCCCCACAATTTATATCCCCCCGCAATTCATATCCCCCACAATTTATACACGCCTCAATTTATATCCCCCACAATTTATATACCCCAGCAATTTATATCCCCCCTCAATTTATATCACCAACAATTTATATCCCCCACAATTTATATCCCACCGCTATTAATATACCCCAAAATTTATATCCCCCCAAGTTATATACCTCTGCAATTTATACGCCCCTCAATTTATATCCCCCACAATTTATATCCCCCCACTATTTATACCCCCCTCAATTTATATCCCCCACAATTAATATCCCCCCGCATTTTATATCCACCCCGCAATTTATATCCCCCACAATTTATATCCTCCCTCATTTTATATCCCTCAGATCTTATATCCTCCCGCAATTGATATCCCCCCACAATCTATATCCCCCACAATTCATATCCCCACAATTTATATCCCCCACAATTTATAAATGCCTCAATTTATATCCCCCACAATTCATATCCCCCAAAATTTATATCCCCCACAAATTATACATGCCTCAATTTATATCCCCCACAATTCATATCCCCCACAATTTTTGCACGCCACAATTTATATCCCCCACAATTTATATCACCCACAATATATATTCCCCACAATTTATATCACCCCGCAAGTTATATCCCCCACAATTTATATCCCCCACAATTTATATCCCACCGCTATTTATATCCCCCAAAATTTATATCCCCCACAATTTATATCCACCACAATTCAAATCCCCCACAATTTATATCCCCCGCAATTTATATCCCCCGCAATACATATCCCCCCGCAATTTATATCCCCAATCAATTGATATCCCCTCACAATTTATATCCCTCACAATTTATATCCTCCCTCAATTTATATCCCCCACAATGTATATCCTCCCGCAATTGATATCCCCCAAAATCTATATGCCCCGCAATTTATACATGCCTCAATTTATATCCCCCACAATTTATATCCCCCCACAATTCATATCCCCCACAATTTATGCACGCCTCAATTTATATCCGCCCACAATTTATATCCCCCCACAATTTATATCCCTTCACAATGTATAACCCACCGAAATTTCTATCCCCCACAATTTATGTCCCCCACAATTTATATCACCCCACAATGTATATCCCCCACAATTTGTATCCCCCACAATGTATATCCAGCCACATATTATATCCTTCCACAATTTATATCCCCCCGCAATTTATATCGCCCACAATTTATATCGCCCACAATTTATATCCCCCCACAATTTATATCCCTTCACAATGTATATCCCACCGCACTTTTTATCCCCCAAAATTTATGTCCCCCACAATTTATATCACCCCACAATGTATATCCTACCACAATTTATATCCCCCCAGAATTTATATCCCCCCGCAATTTATATCCCCTGCAATTTAAAGCCCCCATGATTTATGCACGCATCAGTTTATGTCCTCCCATAATTTATATCGCCCTATAATATATATCCCCGCACAATATATATCTCCACAGTTTATATCCACCACAATTTACATCCCCCATAATTTATATCCCCCCACAAGTTATATCCCCCACAATTTATATCCCCCGCAATTTACATCCCCCACAACTGACATCCCTCCATAAGTTATAATCCCCCACAATTGATATCGCCCTGGAATTTATCTCACCCGCTATTTATATCCCGCAAAATCAATATCCCCCACAATTTATATCCCCCCGCAATTCATATCCCCCACAATTTATACACGCCTCAATTTATATCCCCCACAATTTATATACCCCAGCAATTTATATCCCCCCTCAATTTATATCACCAACAATTTATATCCCCCACAATTTATATCCCACCGCTATTAATATACCCCAAAATTTATATCCCCCCAAGTTATATACCTCCGCAATTTATACGCCCCTCAATTTATATCCCCCACAATTTATATCCCCCCACAATTTATACCCCCCTCAATTTATATCCCCCACAATTAATATCCCCCCGCATTTTATATCCCCCCCGCAATTTATATCCCCCACAATTTATATCCTCCCTCATTTTATATCCCTCAGATCTTATATCCTCCCGCAATTGATATCCCCCCACAATCTACATCCCCCACAATTCATATCCCCACAATTTATATCCCCCACAATTTATAAATGCCTCAATTTATATCCCCCACAATTCATATCCCCCAAAATTTATATCCCCCACAAATTATACATGCCTCAATTTATATCCCCCACAATTTATATCCCCCCGCAATTCATATCCCCCACAATTTTTGCACGCCACAATTTATATCCCCCACAATTTATATCACCCACAATATATATTCCCCACAATTTATATCACCCCGCAAGTTATATCCCCCACAATTTATATCCCCCACAATTTATATCCCACCGCTATTTATATCCCCCAAAATTTATATCCCCCAGAATTTATATCCACCACAATTCAAATCCCCCACAATTTATATCCCCCGCAATTTATATCCCCAATCAATTGATATCCCCTCACAATTTATATCCCTCACAATTTATATCCTCCCTCAATTTATATCCCCCACAATGTATATCCTCCCGCAATTGATATCCCCCAAAATCTATATGCCCCGCAATTTATACATGCCTCAATTTATATCCCCCACAATTTATATCCCCCCACAATTCATATCCCCCACAATTTATGCACGCCTCAATTTATATCCGCCCACAATTTATATCCCCCCACAATTTATATCCCTTCACAATGTATAACCCACCGAAATTTCTATCCCCCACAATTTATGTCCCCCACAATTTATATCACCCCACAATGTATATCCCCCACAATTTGTATCCCCCACAATGTATATCCAGCCACATATTCTATCCTTCCACAATTTATATCCCCCCGCAATTTATATCGCCCACAATTTATATCGCCCACAATTTATATCCCCCCACAATTTATATCCCTTCACAATGTATATCCCACCGCACTTTTTATCCCCCAAAATTTATGTCCCCCACAATTTATATCACCCCACAATGTATATCCTACCACAATTTATATCCCCCCAGAATTTATATCCCCCCGCAATTTATATCCCCTGCAATTTAAAGCCCCCATGATTTATGCACGCATCAGTTTATGTCCTCCCATAATTTATATCGCCCTATAATATATATCCCCGCACAATATATATCTCCACAATTTATATCCACCACAATTTACATCCCCCATAATTTATATCCCCCCACAAGTTATATCCCCCACAATTTATATCCCCCGCAATTTATATCCCCCACAACTGACATCCCTCCATAAGTTATAATCCCCCACAATTGATATCGCCCTGCAATTTATCTCACCCGCTATTTATATCCCGCAAAATCAATATCCCCCACAATTTATATCCCCCCGCAATTCATATCCCCCACAATTTATACACGCCTCAATTTATATCCCCCACAATTTATATACCCCAGCAATTTATATCCCCCCTCAATTTATATCACCAACAATTTATATCCCCCACAATTTATATCCCACCGCTATTAATATACCCCAAAATTTATATCCCCCCAAGTTATATACCTCCGCAATTTATACGCCCCTCAATTTATATCCCCCACAATTTATATCCCCCCACTATTTATACCCCCCTCAATTTATATCCCCCACAATTAATATCCCCCCGCATTTTATATCCACCCCGCAATTTATATCCCCCACAATTTATATCCTCCCTCATTTTATATCCCTCAGATCTTATATCCTCCCGCAATTGATATCCCCCCACAATCTATATCCCCCACAATTCATATCCCCACAATTTATATCCCCCACAATTTATAAATGCCTCAATTTATATCCCCCACAATTCATATCCCCCAAAATTTATATCCCCCACAAATTATACATGCCTCAATTTATATCCCCCACAATTTATATCCCCCCGCAATTCATATCCCCCACAATTTTTGCACGCCACAATTTATATCCCCCACAATTTATATCACCCACAATATATATTCCCCACAATTTATATCACCCCGCAAGTTATATCCCCCACAATTTATATCCCCCACAATTTATATCCCACCGCTATTTATATCCCCCAAAATTTATATCCCCCACAATTTATATCCACCACAATTCAAATCCCCCACAATTTATATCCCCCGCAATTTATATCCCCCGCAATACATATCCCCCCGCAATTTATATCCCCAATCAATTGATATCCCCTCACAATTTATATCCCTCACAATTTATATCCTCCCTCAATTTATATCCCCCACAATGTATATCCTCCCGCAATTGATATCCCCCAAAATCTATATGCCCCGCAATTTATACATGCCTCAATTTATATCCCCCACAATTTATATCCCCCCACAATTCATATCCCCCACAATTTATGCACGCCTCAATTTATATCCGCCCACAATTTATATCCCCCCACAATTTATATCCCTTCACAATGTATAACCCACCGAAATTTCTATCCCCCACAATTTATGTCCCCCACAATTTATATCACCCCACAATGTATATCCCCCACAATTTGTATCCCCCACAATGTATATCCAGCCACATATTATATCCTTCCACAATTTATATCCCCCCGCAATTTATATCGCCCACAATTTATATCGCCCACAATTTATATCCCCCCACAATTTATATCCCTTCACAATGTATATCCCACCGCACTTTTTATCCCCCAAAATTTATGTCCCCCACAATTTATATCACCCCACAATGTATATCCTACCACAATTTATATCCCCCCAGAATTTATATCCCCCCGCAATTTATATCCCCTGCAATTTAAAGCCCCCATGATTTATGCACGCATCAGTTTATGTCCTCCCATAATTTATATCGCCCTATAATATATATCCCCGCACAATATATATCTCCACAGTTTATATCCACCACAATTTACATCCCCCATAATTTATATCCCCCCACAAGTTATATCCCCCACAATTTATATCCCCCGCAATTTACATCCCCCACAACTGACATCCCTCCATAAGTTATAATCCCCCACAATTGATATCGCCCTGGAATTTATCTCACCCGCTATTTATATCCCGCAAAATCAATATCCCCCACAATTTATATCCCCCCGCAATTCATATCCCCCACAATTTATACACGCCTCAATTTATATCCCCCACAATTTATATACCCCAGCAATTTATATCCCCCCTCAATTTATATCACCAACAATTTATATCCCCCACAATTTATATCCCACCGCTATTAATATACCCCAAAATTTATATCCCCCCAAGTTATATACCTCCGCAATTTATACGCCCCTCAATTTATATCCCCCACAATTTATATCCCCCCACAATTTATACCCCCCTCAATTTATATCCCCCACAATTAATATCCCCCCGCATTTTATATCCCCCCCGCAATTTATATCCCCCACAATTTATATCCTCCCTCATTTTATATCCCTCAGATCTTATATCCTCCCGCAATTGATATCCCCCCACAATCTACATCCCCCACAATTCATATCCCCACAATTTATATCCCCCACAATTTATAAATGCCTCAATTTATATCCCCCACAATTCATATCCCCCAAAATTTATATCCCCCACAAATTATACATGCCTCAATTTATATCCCCCACAATTTATATCCCCCCGCAATTCATATCCCCCACAATTTTTGCACGCCACAATTTATATCCCCCACAATTTATATCACCCACAATATATATTCCCCACAATTTATATCACCCCGCAAGTTATATCCCCCACAATTTATATCCCCCACAATTTATATCCCACCGCTATTTATATCCCCCAAAATTTATATCCCCCAGAATTTATATCCACCACAATTCAAATCCCCCACAATTTATATCCCCCGCAATTTATATCCCCAATCAATTGATATCCCCTCACAATTTATATCCCTCACAATTTATATCCTCCCTCAATTTATATCCCCCACAATGTATATCCTCCCGCAATTGATATCCCCCAAAATCTATATGCCCCGCAATTTATACATGCCTCAATTTATATCCCCCACAATTTATATCCCCCCACAATTCATATCCCCCACAATTTATGCACGCCTCAATTTATATCCGCCCACAATTTATATCCCCCCACAATTTATATCCCTTCACAATGTATAACCCACCGAAATTTCTATCCCCCACAATTTATGTCCCCCACAATTTATATCACCCCACAATGTATATCCCCCACAATTTGTATCCCCCACAATGTATATCCAGCCACATATTATATCCTTCCACAATTTATATCCCCCCGCAATTTATATCGCCCACAATTTATATCGCCCACAATTTATATCCCCCCACAATTTATATCCCTTCACAATGTATATCCCACCGCACTTTTTATCCCCCAAAATTTATGTCCCCCACAATTTATATCACCCCACAATGTATATCCTACCACAATTTATATCCCCCCAGAATTTATATCCCCCCGCAATTTATATCCCCTGCAATTTAAAGCCCCCATGATTTATGCACGCATCAGTTTATGTCCTCCCATAATTTATATCGCCCTATAATATATATCCCCGCACAATATATATCTCCACAATTTATATCCACCACAATTTACATCCCCCATAATTTATATCCCCCCACAAGTTATATCCCCCACAATTTATATCCCCCGCAATTTATATCCCCCACAACTGACATCCCTCCATAAGTTATAATCCCCCACAATTGATATCGCCCTGCAATTTATCTCACCCGCTATTTATATCCCGCAAAATCAATATCCCCCACAATTTATATCCCCCCGCAATTCATATCCCCCACAATTTATACACGCCTCAATTTATATCCCCCACAATTTATATACCCCAGCAATTTATATCCCCCCTCAATTTATATCACCAACAATTTATATCCCCCACAATTTATATCCCACCGCTATTAATATACCCCAAAATTTATATCCCCCCAAGTTATATACCTCCGCAATTTATACGCCCCTCAATTTATATCCCCCACAATTTATATCCCCCCACTATTTATACCCCCCTCAATTTATATCCCCCACAATTAATATCCCCCCGCATTTTATATCCACCCCGCAATTTATATCCCCCACAATTTATATCCTCCCTCATTTTATATCCCTCAGATCTTATATCCTCCCGCAATTGATATCCCCCCACAATCTATATCCCCCACAATTCATATCCCCACAATTTTTCCCCCACAATTTATAAATGCCTCAATTTATATCCCCCACAATTCATATCCCCCAAAATTTATATCCCCCACAAATTATACATGCCTCAATTTATATCCCCCACAATTTATATCCCCCCGCAATTCATATCCCCCACAATTTTTGCACGCCACAATTTATATCCCCCACAATTTATATCACCCACAATATATATTCCCCACAATTTATATCACCCCGCAAGTTATATCCCCCACAATTTATATCCCCCACAATTTATATCCCACCGCTATTTATATCCCCCAAAATTTATATCCCCCACAATTTATATCCACCACAATTCAAATCCCCCACAATTTATATCCCCCGCAATTTATATCCCCCGCAATACATATCCCCCCGCAATTTATATCCCCAATCAATTGATATCCCCTCACAATTTATATCCCTCACAATTTATATCCTCCCTCAATTTATATCCCCCACAATGTATATCCTCCCGCAATTGATATCCCCCAAAATCTATATGCCCCGCAATTTATACATGCCTCAATTTATATCCCCCACAATTTATATCCCCCCACAATTCATATCCCCCACAATTTATGCACGCCTCAATTTATATCCGCCCACAATTTATATCCCCCCACAATTTATATCCCTTCACAATGTATAACCCACCGAAATTTCTATCCCCCACAATTTATGTCCCCCACAATTTATATCACCCCACAATGTATATCCCCCACAATTTGTATCCCCCACAATGTATATCCAGCCACATATTATATCCTTCCACAATTTATATCCCCCCGCAATTTATATCGCCCACAATTTATATCGCCCACAATTTATATCCCCCCACAATTTATATCCCTTCACAATGTATATCCCACCGCACTTTTTATCCCCCAAAATTTATGTCCCCCACAATTTATATCACCCCACAATGTATATCCTACCACAATTTATATCCCCCCAGAATTTATATCCCCCCGCAATTTATATCCCCTGCAATTTAAAGCCCCCATGATTTATGCACGCATCAGTTTA
This sequence comes from Heterodontus francisci, assembly GCF_036365525.1. Lineage (NCBI taxonomy): Eukaryota > Metazoa > Chordata > Chondrichthyes > Heterodontiformes > Heterodontidae > Heterodontus > Heterodontus francisci. Next base: position 22,842,092 of record NC_090421.1, read on the forward strand.
TGTCCTCCCATAATTTATATCGCCCTATAATATATATCCCCGCACAATATATATCTCCACAGTTTATATCCACCACAATTTACATCCCCCATAATTTATATCCCCCCACAAGTTATATCCCCCACAATTTATATCCCCCGCAATTTACATCCCCCACAACTGACATCCCTCCATAAGTTATAATCCCCCACAATTGATATCGCCCTGCAATTTATCTCACCCGCTATTTATATCCCGCAAAATCAATATCCCCCACAATTTATATCCCCCCGCAATTCATATCCCCCACAATTTATACACGCCTCAATTTATATCCCCCACAATTTATATACCCCAGCAATTTATATCCCCCCTCAATTTATATCACCAACAATTTATATCCCCCACAATTTATATCCCACCGCTATTAATATACCCCAAAATTTATATCCCCCCAAGTTATATACCTCCGCAATTTATACGCCCCTCAATTTATATCCCCCACAATTTATATCCCCCCACAATTTATACCCCCCTCAATTTATATCCCCCACAATTAATATCCCCCCGCATTTTATATCCCCCCCGCAATTTATATCCCCCACAATTTATATCCTCCCTCATTTTATATCCCTCAGATCTTATATCCTCCCGCAATTGATATCCCCCCACAATCTATATCCCCCACAATTCATATCCCCACAATTGATATCCCCCACAATTTATAAATGCCTCAATTTATATCCCCCACAATTCATATCCCCCAAAATTTATATCCCCCACAAATTATACATGCCTCAATTTATATCCCCCACAATTTATATCCCCCCGCAATTCATATCCCCCACAATTTTTGCACGCCACAATTTATATCCCCCACAATTTATATCACCCACAATATATATTCCCCACAATTTATATCACCCCGCAAGTTATATCCCCCACAATTTATATCCCCCACAATTTATATCCCACCGCTATTTATATCCCCCAAAATTTATATCCCCCACAATTTATATCCACCACAATTCAAATCCCCCACAATTTATATCCCCCGCAATTTATATCCCCCGCAATACATATCCCCCCGCAATTTATATCCCCAATCAATTGATATCCCCTCACAATTTATATCCCTCACAATTTATATCCTCCCTCAATTTATATCCCCCACAATGTATATCCTCCCGCAATTGATATCCCCCAAAATCTATATGCCCCGCAATTTATACATGCCTCAATTTATATCCCCCACAATTTATATCCCCCCACAATTCATATCCCCCACAATTCATGCACGCCTCAATTTATATCCGCCCACAATTTATATCCCCCCACAATTTATATCCCTTCACAATGTATAACCCACCGAAATTTCTATCCCCCACAATTTATGTCCCCCACAATTTATATCACCCCACAATGTATATCCCCCACAATTTGTATCCCCCACAATGTATATCCAGCCACATATTATATCCTTCCACAATTTATATCCCCCCGCAATTTATATCGCCCACAATTTATATCGCCCACAATTTATATCCCCCCACAATTTATATCCCTTCACAATGTATATCCCACCGCACTTTTTATCCCCCAAAATTTATGTCCCCCACAATTTATATCACCCCACAATGTATATCCTACCACAATTTATATCCCCCCAGAATTTATATCCCCCCGCAATTTATATCCCCTGCAATTTAAAGCCCCCATGATTTATGCACGCATCAGTTTATGTCCTCCCATAATTTATATCGCCCTATAATATATATCCCCGCACAATATATATCTCCACAGTTTATATCCACCACAATTTACATCCCCCATAATTTATATCCCCCCACAAGTTATATCCCCCACAATTTATATCCCCCGCAATTTACATCCCCCACAACTGACATCCCTCCATAAGTTATAATCCCCCACAATTGATATCGCCCTGCAATTTATCTCACCCGCTATTTATATCCCGCAAAATCAATATCCCCCACAATTTATATCCCCCCGCAATTCATATCCCCCACAATTTATACACGCCTCAATTTATATCCCCCACAATTTATATACCCCAGCAATTTATATCCCCCCTCAATTTATATCACCAACAATTTATATCCCCCACAATTTATATCCCACCGCTATTAATATACCCCAAAATTTATATCCCCCCAAGTTATATACCTCCGCAATTTATACGCCCCTCAATTTATATCCCCCACAATTTATATCCCCCCACAATTTATACCCCCCTCAATTTATATCCCCCACAATTAATATCCCCCCGCATTTTATATCCCCCCCGCAATTTATATCCCCCACAATTTATATCCTCCCTCATTTTATATCCCTCAGATCTTATATCCTCCCGCAATTGATATCCCCCCACAATCTATATCCCCCACAATTCATATCCCCACAATTTATATCCCCCACAATTTATAAATGCCTCAATTTATATCCCCCACAATTCATATCCCCCAAAATTTATATCCCCCACAAATTATACATGCCTCAATTTATATCCCCCACAATTTATATCCCCCCGCAATTCATATCCCCCACAATTTTTGCACGCCACAATTTATATCCCCCACAATTTATATCACCCACAATATATATTCCCCACAATTTATATCACCCCGCAAGTTATATCCCCCACAATTTATATCCCCCACAATTTATATCCCACCGCTATTTATATCCCCCAAAATTTATATCCCCCAGAATTTATATCCACCACAATTCAAATCCCCCACAATTTATATCCCCCGCAATTTATATCCCCCGCAATACATATCCCCAGCAATTTATATCCCCAATCAATTGATATCCCCTCACAATATATATCCCTCACAATTTATATCCTCCCTCAATTTATATCCCCCACAATGTATATCCTCCCGCAATTGATATCCCCCAAAATCTATATGCCCCGCAATTTATACATGCCTCAATTTATATCCCCCACAATTTATATCCCCCCACAATTCATATCCCCCACAATTTATGCACGCCTCAATTTATATCCGCCCACAATTTATATCCCCCCACAATTTATATCCCTTCACAATGTATAACCCACCGAAATTTCTATCCCCCACAATTTATGTCCCCCACAATTTATATCACCCCACAATGTATATCCCCCACAATTTGTATCCCCCACAATGTATATCCAGCCACATATTATATCCTTCCGCAATTTATATCCCCCCGCAATTTATATCGCCCACAATTTATATCGCCCACAATTTATATCCCCCCACAATTTATATCCCTTCACAATGTATATCCCACCGCACTTTTTATCCCCCAAAATTTATGTCCCCCACAATTTATATCACCCCACAATGTATATCCTACCACAATTTATATCCCCCCAGAATTTATATCCCCCCGCAATTTATATCCCCTGCAATTTAAAGCCCCCATGATTTATGCACGCATCAGTTTATGTCCTCCCATAATTTATATCGCCCTATAATATATATCCCCGCACAATATATATCTCCACAATTTATATCCACCACAATTTACATCCCCCATAATTTATATCCCCCCACAAGTTATAACCCCCACAATTTATATCCCCCGCAATTTATATCCCCCACAACTGACATCCCTCCATAAGTTATAATCCCCCACAATTGATATCGCCCTGCAATTTATCTCACCCGCTATTTATATCCCGCAAAATCAATATCCCCCACAATTTATATCCCCCCGCAATTCATATCCCCCACAATTTATACACGCCTCAATTTATATCCCCCACAATTTATATACCCCAGCAATTTATATCCCCCCTCAATTTATATCACCAACAATTTATATCCCCCACAATTTATATCCCACCGCTATTAATATACCCCAAAATTTATATCCCCCCAAGTTATATACCTCCGCAATTTATACGCCCCTCAATTTATATCCCCCACAATTTATATCCCCCCACAATTTATACCCCCCTCAATTTATATCCCCCACAATTAATATCCCCCCGCATTTTATATCCACCCCGCAATTTATATCCCCCACAATTTATATCCTCCCTCATTTTATATCCCTCAGATCTTATATCATCCCGCAATTGATATCCCCCCACAATCTATATCCCCCACAATTTATAAATGCCTCAATTTATATCCCCCACAATTCATATCCCCCAAAATTTATATCCCCCACAAATTATACATGCCTCAATTTATATCCCCCACAATTTATATCCCCCCGCAATTCATATCCCCCACAATTTTTGCACGCCACAATTTATATCCCCCACAATTTATATCACCCACAATATATATTCCCCACAATTTATATCACCCCGCAAGTTATATCCCCCACAATTTATATCCCCCACAATTTATATCCCACCGCTATTTATATCCCCCAAAATTTATATCCCCCACAATTTATATCCACCACAATTCAAATCCCCCACAATTTATATCCCCCGCAATTTATATCCCCCGCAATACATATCCCCCCGCAATTTATATCCCCAATCAATTGATATCCCCTCACAATTTATATCCCTCACAATTTATATCCTCCCTCAATTTATATCCCCCACAATGTATATCCTCCGCAATTGATATCCCCCAAAATCTATATGCCCCGCAATTTATACATGCCTCAATTTATATCCCCCACAATTTATATCCCCCCACAATTCATATCCCCCACAATTTATGCACGCCTCAATTTATATCCGCCCACAATTTATATCCCCCCACAATTTATATCCCTTCACAATGTATAACCCACCGAAATTTCTATCCCCCACAATTTATGTCCCCCACAATTTATATCACCCCACAATGTATATCCCCCACAATTTGTATCCCCCACAATGTATATCCAGCCACATATTATATCCTTCCACAATTTATATCCCCCCGCAATTTATATCGCCCACAATTTATATCGCCCACAATTTATATCCCCCCACAATTTATATCCCTTCACAATGTATATCCCACCGCACTTTTTATCCCCCAAAATTTATGTCCCCCACAATTTATATCACCCCACAATGTATATCCTACCACAATTTATATCCCCCCAGAATTTATATCCCCCCGCAATTTATATCCCCTGCAATTTAAAGCCCCCATGATTTATGCACGCATCAGTTTATGTCCTCCCATAATTTATATCGCCCTATAATATATATCCCCGCACAATATATATCTCCACAGTTTATATCCACCACAATTTACATCCCCCATAATTTATATCCCCCCACAAGTTATATCCCCCACAATTTATATCCCCCGCAATTTATATCCCCCACAACTGACATCCCTCCATAAGTTATAATCCCCCACAATTGATATCGCCCTGCAATTTATCTCACCCGCTATTTATATCCCGCAAAATCAATATCCCCCACAATTTATATCCCCCCGCAATTCATATCCCCCACAATTTATACACGCCTCAATTTATATCCCCCACAATTTATATACCCCAGCAATTTATATCCCCCCTCAATTTATATCACCAACAATTTATATCCCCCACAATTTATATCCCACCGCTATTAATATACCCCAAAATTTATATCCCCCCAAGTTATATACCTCCGCAATTTATACGCCCCTCAATTTATATCCCCCACAATTTATATCCCCCCACAATTTATACCCCCCTCAATTTATATCCCCCACAATTAATATCCCCCCGCATTTTATATCCCCCCCGCAATTTATATCCCCCACAATTTATATCCTCCCTCATTTTATATCCCTCAGATCTTATATCCTCCCGCAATTGATATCCCCCCACAATCTATATCCCCCACAATTCATATCCCCACAATTTATATCCCCCACAATTTATAAATGCCTCAATTTATATCCCCCACAATTCATATCCCCCAAAATTTATATCCCCCACAAATTATACATGCCTCAATTTATATCCCCCACAATTTATATCCCCCCCGCAATTCATATCCCCCACAATTTTTGCACGCCACAATTTATATCCCCCACAATTTATATCACCCACAATATATATTCCCCACAATTTATATCACCCCGCAAGTTATATCCCCCACAATTTATATCCCCCACAATTTATATCCCACCGCTATTTATATCCCCCAAAATTTATATCCCCCACAATTTATATCCACCACAATTCAAATCCCCCACAATTTATATCCCCCGCAATTTATATCCCCCGCAATACATATCCCCCCGCAATTTATATCCCCAATCAATTGATATCCCCTCACAATTTATATCCCTCACAATTTATATCCTCCCTCAATTTATATCCCCCACAATGTATATCCTCCCGCAATTGATATCCCCCAAAATCTATATGCCCCGCAATTTATACATGCCTCAATTTATATCCCCCACAATTTATATCCCCCCACAATTCATATCCCCCACAATTTATGCACGCCTCAATTTATATCCGCCCACAATTTATATCCCCCCACAATTTATATCCCTTCACAATGTATAACCCACCGAAATTTCTATCCCCCACAATTTATGTCCCCCACAATTTATATCACCCCACAATGTATATCCCCCACAATTTGTATCCCCCACAATGTATATCCAGCCACATATTATATCCTTCCACAATTTATATCCCCCCGCAATTTATATCGCCCACAATTTATATCGCCCACAATTTATATCCCCCCACAATTTATATCCCTTCACAATGTATATCCCACCGCACTTTTTATCCCCCAAAATTTATGTCCCCCACAATTTATATCACCCCACAATGTATATCCTACCACAATTTATATCCCCCCAGAATTTATATCCCCCCGCAATTTATATCCCCTGCAATTTAAAGCCCCCATGATTTATGCACGCATCAGTTTATGTCCTCCCATAATTTATATCGCCCTATAATATATATCCCCGCACAATATATATCTCCACAGTTTATATCCACCACAATTTACATCCCCCATAATTTATATCCCCCCACAAGTTATATCCCCCACAATTTATATCCCCCGCAATTTACATCCCCCACAACTGACATCCCTCCATAAGTTATAATCCCCCACAATTGATATCGCCCTGCAATTTATCTCACCCGCTATTTATATCCCGCAAAATCAATATCCCCCACAATTTATATCCCCCCGCAATTCATATCCCCCACAATTTATACACGCCTCAATTTATATCCCCCACAATTTATATACCCCAGCAATTTATATCCCCCCTCAATTTATATCACCAACAATTTATATCCCCCACAATTTATATCCCACCGCTATTAATATACCCCAAAATTTATATCCCCCCAAGTTATATACCTCCGCAATTTATACGCCCCTCAATTTATATCCCCCACAATTTATATCCCCCCACAATTTATACCCCCCTCAATTTATATCCCCCACAATTAATATCCCCCCGCATTTTATATCCCCCCCGCAATTTATATCCCCCACAATTTATATCCTCCCTCATTTTATATCCCTCAGATCTTATATCCTCCCGCAATTGATATCCCCCCACAATCTATATCCCCCACAATTCATATCCCCACAATTTATATCCCCCGCAATTTATAAATGCCTCAATTTATATCCCCCACAATTCATATCCCCCAAAATTTATATCCCCCACAAATTATACATGCCTCAATTTATATCCCCCACAATTTATATCCCCCCGCAATTCATATCCCCCACAATTTTTGCACGCCACAATTTATATCCCCCACAATTTATATCACCCACAATATATATTCCCCACAATTTATATCACCCCGCAAGTTACATCCCCCACAATTTATATCCCCCACAATTTATATCCCACCGCTATTTATATCCCCCAAAATTTATATCCCCCACAATTTATATCCACCACAATTCAAATCCCCCAGCAATTTATATCCCCCAGAAATTTATATCCCCCCGCAATTTATATCCCCCACAATTTATATCCCCCACAATTTATATCCCCCCGCAATATATCAACCGCAATTTCTATCCTACCACAATTTATATCCCCCACAATTTATATCCTCGCTCAATTTATATCCCCCATAATTTATTATCCCCCACAATTTATATCCCCTCACAACTTTTATCCTCCCTCAATTTATATCGCCCCACAATTTATAACCCCCCTCAGTTGATAAACCCCAAAATTCATATTTCCCACAATTTATATCCTCCACAATTTATATCCCCCACAATTTATATCCCCCCGCAATTTATATCCCCCACAATTTGTACTCGCCTCAATTTATATCCCCCACAATTTGTATCCCCCGCAATACATATCCCCCCACAATTTATAACCCCCTCAATTGATAACCCCCAAAATTCATATTCCCCACAATTTATATCCTCACGCAATTGATATCCCCACAATTTATATCTCACCACAATTCATATGCCCCAGCAATTTATAAATCCCCCGCAATTTATATCACCCACAATTTGTATTCCACACAATTTATGTCAGCCCGCAATTTATATCCCCACAATTTTTATCCACCACAATTTATATCCCCCCGCAATTTATACCCCCCGCAATTTATATCCCCCACAATTTATACACGCCTCAATTTATATCCCCCCACAATTAAAATCCCCCCGCATTTTATATTCCCCCCGCAATTTATATCCCCCACAATTTATATTCCCCGCAATTTATGTCCCCCGGAATTCATATCCCACTGCAATTTATATCCCCAATCAATTGATATCCCCCCACAATTTATATCCACCACAATTTATATCCTCCCGCAATTTATATCCCCCACAACTTTTATCCCCCCTCAATTTATATCCCCCGCAATTTATACATGCATCATTTTTTATCCCCCCACAATTTATATCCCCCCACAATTTATATCCCCCCGCACTTTGTATCCCCCACAATTTATGCACGCCTCAATTTATATCCCCCCACAATTTATATCCCCCCACAATTTTTACCCCCCGCAATGTATATCCCCCACAATTAATATCCCCCTGCATTTTATATCCCCCCGCAATTTATATCCCCTCACAATTTATCTACCCCTCAATTTATATACCCCGCAATTCATATCCCCCCGCAATTTATATCCCCAATCTATTGATATCCCCCCACAATTTATATGCCCCACAATTTATATCCTCCCTCAATGTATATCCCCCAGAACTTATATCATCCCGCAATTGATATTCCCCCCACAATTCATATCCCCCACAATTCATATCCCCAAAAATTATATCCCCACAATTTATACATGCCTCCATTTATATCCCCCACAATTCATATCCCACAAAATGTATATCCACCACAATTTATACATGCCTCAATTTATGTCCCCCACAATTTATATCCCCCCGCAATTCATATCCCCCACAATTTATACATGCCACAAATTATATCCCACACAATTTATATCCCCCCGCAATTTATATCCCCCCACAATTTATATCACCCACAATTTATATTCCCCACAATTTATATCACCCCGCAATTTATATCCCCCACAATTTATATTCTACCGCTGTTTATATCCCCTTAAAATTTAAATCCCACACAATTTATATCCCCCACAATTTATATCCTCCCGCAATTTATATCCCCCACAATTTATATTCTACCGCTATTTATATCCCCTTAAAATTTAATTCCCCCACAATTTATAATCCCCACAATTTATATCCTCCCGCAATTTATATCCCCCACAACTTTTATCCCCCCTCAATTTATATCCCCCCGCAATTTATACATGCATCATTTTTTATCCCCCCACAATTTATATCCCCCCACAATTTATCTCCCCCCGCAGTTTATATCCCCCACAATTTATGCACGCCTCAATTTATATCCCCCCACAATTTATATCCCCCCACAATTTATACCCCCCGCAATTTATATCCCCCACAATTAATATCCCACGGCATTTTATATCCCCCCGCAATTTATATCCCCCACAATTTATATACCCCTCAATTTATATACCCCGCAATTCATATCCCCCCGCAATTTATATCCCCAATCTATTGAAATCCCCCCACAATTATTATGCCCCACAATTTATATCCTCCCTCAATGTATATCCCCCAGAACTTATATCCTCCCGCAATTGATATTCCCCCCACAATTCATATCCCCCACAATTCATATCCCCCAAAAATTATATCCCCACAATTTATACATGCCTCCATTTATATCCCCCACAATTCATATCCCCCAAAATGTATATCCCCCACAATTTATACATGCCTCAATTTATATCCCCCACAATTTATATCCCACCGCAATTCATATCCCCCACAATTTATACACGCCACAAATTATATCCCACACAATTTATATCCCCCTGCAATTTATATGCCCCCACAATTTATATCACCCCGCAATTTATATCCCCCACAATTTATATTCTACCGCTATTTGTATCCCCTTAAAATTTAAATCCCCCACAATTTATATCCACCACAATTTATATCCCCCCGCAATATATCAACAGCAATTTATATCCCAGAGCAATTTATATCCCACCGCAATTTATATCCCCCACAATTTATATCCCCCACAATTTATATCCCCCCGCAATATATCAACAGCAATTTATATCCTACCACAATTTATAACCCCCACAATTTATATCCTCCCTCAATTTATATCCAGCATAATTTTTGATCCCCCACGATTTATATCACCTCACAACTTTTATCCCCCCTCAATGTATATCCCCCTCAATTTATACATGCATCATTTTTTATCCCCCCAGAATTTATATCCCCCACAATTTATATCCCCCCGCAATTTATATCCCCCACAATTTATACACGCCTCAATTTATATCCCCCCACAATTTATATCCCCCCGCAATTTATATCCCCCGCAATTTATATCCCCCGCATTTCATAACCCCCCACAATTTACAGCACCCACAAGTTATATCCCCCACAATTTATACACCCCTCAATTAAAATCCCCCCGCATTTTATATCCTCCCGCAATTTATATCTCCCACAATTTATATCCCCCGCAATTTATATCCCCCACAATTCATATCCCCCCGCAATTTATATCCCCAATCAATTGACATCCCCCCACAATTTACATCCCCCACAATTTATATCATCCCTCAATTTATATCCCCCAGATCTTATATCCTCCCGCAATTGATATCCCCCCACAATCTATATCCCGCACAATTCATATCCCCAAAATTTATATCCCCCACAATTTATACATGCCTCAATTTATATCCCCCACAATTCATATCCCCCAAAATTTATGTCCCCCACAAATTATACATGCCTCAATTTATATCCCCCACAATTTATATCCCCCCGCAATTCATATCCCCCACAATTTATGCACGCCACAATTTATATCCCCCACAATTTATATCACCCACAATTTATACACGCCTCAATTTATATCCCCCCACAATTTATATCCCCCCGCAATTTTTATCCCCCGCAATTTATATCCCCCGCAATTCATAACCCCCCACAATTTACAACACCCACAAGTTATATCCCCCACAATTTATATCCCCCGCAATTTATATCCCCCCACAACTTACATCCCCCCATAATTTATAATCCCCCACAATTGATATCTCCCCGCAATTTCATATCCCCCACAATTTATGCACGCCACAATTTATATCCCCCACAATTTATATCACCCACAATTTATATTCCCCACAATTTATATCACCCCGCAAGTTATATCCCCCACAATTTATATCCCCCACAATTTATATCCCACCGCTATTTATATCCCCCAAAATTTATATCCCCCACAATTTATATCCACCACAATTCAAATCCCCCAGCAATTTTTTCCCCCAGATACTTAGTCGGACCGCAGCGCATGCGCAAGGGGCATGACACCGTCTGCGCATGTGCGCAACGCGGTGCATCCTGATGACGTTATCCGATGAAGTCGCGTTGTCATGAATTACTTTGCAAATTTATATCACCCCACAAATTATAAACCCCCACAACTTATATCCTCCATAACGTATATTCCCCCACAAGTTATATCCCCTACAATTTATATCGCCCGCCATTTATATCCCCCCACAATTTAAATCCCCCACAAGATATATCCCCACAGAATTTATATCCCCCCGCAATTTATATCCCCTGCAATTTAAATCCCCCACAATGTATACACGCATCAGTTCATATCCTCCCATAATTTATATCGCCCCATAATATATATCCCCACAATTTGTATCCCCCACAATTTACATTCCCCATAATTTATATCCCACCACAAGTTATATCCCCCACAATTTATATCCCCCGTAATTTATATTCCCAACAACTTACATCCCCCCATAATTTATAATCCCCCTGAATTGATATCGCCCTGCAATGTATATCACCCTCAATTTATATCCCCCACAATCAATATCCCCCAGCAAGTTATATCCATCCGCAATTTATAGCCCCCTCAAGTTATATCCCCCCACAATTTATACTCACCACAATTTATGTACCTCACAATTTATACATGCCACAATTTATATCCCCCCACAATTTATATCCCCCCGCAATTTATATCCCCCACAATTCAATTCCCCCCGCAATTTATATCCCCACTCAATTGATATCCCCCACAATATATACACGCCTCAATTTATATCCCCCCACAATGTATATCCCCCCACAATTTATATCCCTTCACAATGTATATCCCCCACAATTTATATCCCCCGCAATTTATATCCCCCGCAATTCATATCCCACCACAATTTATATCCCACCGCAATTTATATCCCCACAATATATACATGCCTTAATTTATATCCCCCCACAATTTATATACCCCCACAATTTATATCCCTTCACAATGTATATCCCACCACAATTTATATCCCCCAAAATTTATATCCCCACAATTTAAATCCCCCAAATTTATATACCCCAGCAATTTATATCCCACCGCAATTTTTAACCACCCTCAAATTTATATGCCCCCACAAATTATAAACCCCCACAATTTATATCCCCCCATAACGTATATCCCCCCACAAGTTATATCCCCCACAAATTATATCGCCCACAATTTATATCTCCCCAACAATTTAAATCCCCCGCAAGATGTATCCCCCCATAATTTATATCCCCCCGCAATTTATATCCCCTGCAATTTAAATCCCCCACAATTTATACACGCATCAGTTTATCTCCTCCCATAATTTATATCGCCCAATAATACATATCCCCGCACAATATATATCCCCTCAATTTATATCCCCCACAATTTACATCCCCCATAATTTATATCCCCCCACAAGTTATATCCCCCACAATTTATATCCCCCACAACTTACATCCCCCCATAATTTATAACCCCCACAATTGATATCGCCCTGCAATTCAGATCACCCGCAATTTATATACCCCACAATCAATATTCCCCCGCAAGTTATATCCCTCCGCAATTTATACCCCCCTCAATTTATATCCCCACAATTTATATCCCCCCACAATTTATACACCCCGCAATTTATATCCCCCACAATTTATGCACGGATCAATTTATATCCCCCCACAATTTATATCCCCTCGCATTTTATAACCCCCCGCAATTTATATCCTCCCTCATTTTAAACCCCCTACAATTTATATCCTCCCGCAATTGATATCCCCCACAACTTATAACCCCCACAATTTATATCCCCCCACAATTTATATCCCCCCGCATTTTATATCCCCCCTCAATTTATATCCCCCTCAATTTATATCCTCCCTCAATTTAAATCCCCCACAATTTATATCCTCCCGCAATAGATATCCCCCCACAACTTATATCCCCCACAATTCATATCCCCCAGAATTTATATCCCCCACTATTTGTACACGCCTCAATTTATATCCCCCACAATTCATATCCCCCAAAATTTATATCCCCCACAATTTATACACGCCTCAATTTATATCCCCCCGCGATTTATATCCCCCCGCAATTTATGTCCCCCACAATTTATACACGCCTCAATTTATATCCCCCCACAATTTATATCCCCCCACAATTTATATCCCTTCACAATGTATATCCCACTGCAATTTATATCCGTCACAATTTATATCCTCCACAATTCATATCCCCCAAATGCATATACCCCAGCAAATTATATCCCTCCGCAATTTTTAATCACCCTCAAATTTATATCACCCCACAAATTGTAAACCCCCACAATTTATATCCCCCATCACGTATATCCCCCCACAAGTTATATCCCCCACAATTTATATCGCCCACAATTTATAACCCCCTCAATTGATAACCCCCAAAATTCATATTCCCCACAATTTATATCCTCACGCAATTGATATCCCCACAATTTATATCTCACCACAATTCATATGCCCCAGCAATTTATAAATCCCCCGCAATTTATATCACCCACAATTTGTATTCCACACAATTTATGTCAGCCCGCAATTTATATCCCCACAATTTTTATCCACCACAATTTATATCCCCCCGCAATTTATACCCCCCGCAATTTATATCCCCCACAATTTATACACGCCTCAATTTATATCCCCCCACAATTAAAATCCCCCCGCATTTTATATTCCCCCCGCAATTTATATCCCCCACAATTTATATTCCCCGCAATTTATGTCCCCCGGAATTCATATCCCACTGCAATTTATATCCCCAATCAATTGATATCCCCCCACAATTTATATCCACCACAATTTATATCCTCCCGCAATTTATATCCCCCACAACTTTTATCCCCCCTCAATTTATATCCCCCGCAATTTATACATGCATCATTTTTTATCCCCCCACAATTTATATCCCCCCACAATTTATATCCCCCCGCACTTTGTATCCCCCACAATTTATGCACGCCTCAATTTATATCCCCCCACAATTTATATCCCCCCACAATTTTTACCCCCCGCAATGTATATCCCCCACAATTAATATCCCCCTGCATTTTATATCCCCCCGCAATTTATATCCCCTCACAATTTATCTACCCCTCAATTTATATACCCCGCAATTCATATCCCCCCGCAATTTATATCCCCAATCTATTGATATCCCCCCACAATTTATATGCCCCACAATTTATATCCTCCCTCAATGTATATCCCCCAGAACTTATATCATCCCGCAATTGATATTCCCCCCACAATTCATATCCCCCACAATTCATATCCCCAAAAATTATATCCCCACAATTTATACATGCCTCCATTTATATCCCCCACAATTCATATCCCACAAAATGTATATCCACCACAATTTATACATGCCTCAATTTATGTCCCCCACAATTTATATCCCCCCGCAATTCATATCCCCCACAATTTATACATGCCACAAATTATATCCCACACAATTTATATCCCCCCGCAATTTATATCCCCCCACAATTTATATCACCCACAATTTATATTCCCCACAATTTATATCACCCCGCAATTTATATCCCCCACAATTTATATTCTACCGCTGTTTATATCCCCTTAAAATTTAAATCCCACACAATTTATATCCCCCACAATTTATATCCTCCCGCAATTTATATCCCCCACAATTTATATTCTACCGCTATTTATATCCCCTTAAAATTTAATTCCCCCACAATTTATAATCCCCACAATTTATATCCTCCCGCAATTTATATCCCCCACAACTTTTATCCCCCCTCAATTTATATCCCCCCGCAATTTATACATGCATCATTTTTTATCCCCCCACAATTTATATCCCCCCACAATTTATCTCCCCCCGCAGTTTATATCCCCCACAATTTATGCACGCCTCAATTTATATCCCCCCACAATTTATATCCCCCCACAATTTATACCCCCCGCAATTTATATCCCCCACAATTAATATCCCACGGCATTTTATATCCCCCCGCAATTTATATCCCCCACAATTTATATACCCCTCAATTTATATACCCCGCAATTCATATCCCCCCGCAATTTATATCCCCAATCTATTGAAATCCCCCCACAATTATTATGCCCCACAATTTATATCCTCCCTCAATGTATATCCCCCAGAACTTATATCCTCCCGCAATTGATATTCCCCCCACAATTCATATCCCCCACAATTCATATCCCCCAAAAATTATATCCCCACAATTTATACATGCCTCCATTTATATCCCCCACAATTCATATCCCCCAAAATGTATATCCCCCACAATTTATACATGCCTCAATTTATATCCCCCACAATTTATATCCCACCGCAATTCATATCCCCCACAATTTATACACGCCACAAATTATATCCCACACAATTTATATCCCCCTGCAATTTATATGCCCCCACAATTTATATCACCCCGCAATTTATATCCCCCACAATTTATATTCTACCGCTATTTGTATCCCCTTAAAATTTAAATCCCCCACAATTTATATCCACCACAATTTATATCCCCCCGCAATATATCAACAGCAATTTATATCCCAGAGCAATTTATATCCCACCGCAATTTATATCCCCCACAATTTATATCCCCCCGCAATATATCAACAGCAATTTATATCCTACCACAATTTATAACCCCCACAATTTATATCCTCCCTCAATTTATATCCAGCATAATTTTTGATCCCCCACGATTTATATCACCTCACAACTTTTATCCCCCCTCAATGTATATCCCCCTCAATTTATACATGCATCATTTTTTATCCCCCCAGAATTTATATCCCCCACAATTTATATCCCCCCGCAATTTATATCCCCCACAATTTATACACGCCTCAATTTATATCCCCCCACAATTTATATCCCCCCGCAATTTATATCCCCCGCAATTTATATCCCCCGCATTTCATAACCCCCCACAATTTACAGCACCCACAAGTTATATCCCCCACAATTTATACACCCCTCAATTAAAATCCCCCCGCATTTTATATCCTCCCGCAATTTATATCTCCCACAATTTATATCCCCCGCAATTTATATCCCCCACAATTCATATCCCCCCGCAATTTATATCCCCAATCAATTGACATCCCCCCACAATTTACATCCCCCACAATTTATATCATCCCTCAATTTATATCCCCCAGATCTTATATCCTCCCGCAATTGATATCCCCCCACAATCTATATCCCGCACAATTCATATCCCCAAAATTTATATCCCCCACAATTTATACATGCCTCAATTTATATCCCCCACAATTCATATCCCCCAAAATTTATGTCCCCCACAAATTATACATGCCTCAATTTATATCCCCCACAATTTATATCCCCCCGCAATTCATATCCCCCACAATTTATGCACGCCACAATTTATATCCCCCACAATTTATATCACCCACAATTTATACACGCCTCAATTTATATCCCCCCACAATTTATATCCCCCCGCAATTTTTATCCCCCGCAATTTATATCCCCCGCAATTCATAACCCCCCACAATTTACAACACCCACAAGTTATATCCCCCACAATTTATATCCCCCGCAATTTATATCCCCCCACAACTTACATCCCCCCATAATTTATAATCCCCCACAATTGATATCTCCCCGCAATTTCATATCCCCCACAATTTATGCACGCCACAATTTATATCCCCCACAATTTATATCACCCACAATTTATATTCCCCACAATTTATATCACCCCGCAAGTTATATCCCCCACAATTTATATCCCCCACAATTTATATCCCACCGCTATTTATATCCCCCAAAATTTATATCCCCCACAATTTATATCCACCACAATTCAAATCCCCCAGCAATTTATATCCCCCAGATACTTAGTCGGACCGCAGCGCATGCGCAAGGGGCATGACACCGTCTGCGCATGTGCGCAACGCGGTGCATCCTGATGACGTTATCCGATGAAGTCGCGTTGTCATGAATTACTTTGCAAATTTATATCACCCCACAAATTATAAACCCCCACAACTTATATCCTCCATAACGTATATTCCCCCACAAGTTATATCCCCTACAATTTATATCGCCCGCCATTTATATCCCCCCACAATTTAAATCCCCCACAAGATATATCCCCACAGAATTTATATCCCCCCGCAATTTATATCCCCTGCAATTTAAATCCCCCACAATGTATACACGCATCAGTTCATATCCTCCCATAATTTATATCGCCCCATAATATATATCCCCGCAATTTGTATCCCCCACAATTTACATTCCCCATAATTTATATCCCACCACAAGTTATATCCCCCACAATTTATATCCCCCGTAATTTATATTCCCAACAACTTACATCCCCCCATAATTTATAATCCCCCTGAATTGATATCGCCCTGCAATGTATATCACCCTCAATTTATATCCCCCACAATCAATATCCCCCAGCAAGTTATATCCATCCGCAATTTATAGCCCCCTCAATTTATATCCCCCCACAATTTATACTCACCACAATTTATGTACCTCACAATTTATACATGCCACAATTTATATCCCCCCACAATTTATATCCCCCCGCAATTTATATCCCCCACAATTCAATTCCCCCCGCAATTTATATCCCCACTCAATTGATATCCCCCACAATATATACACGCCTCAATTTATATCCCCCCACAATGTATATCCCCCCACAATTTATATCCCTTCACAATGTATATCCCCCACAATTTATATCCCCCGCAATTTATATCCCCCGCAATTCATATCCCACCACAATTTATATCCCACCGCAATTTATATCCCCACAATATATACATGCCTTAATTTATATCCCCCCACAATTTATATACCCCCACAATTTATATCCCTTCACAATGTATATCCCACCACAATTTATATCCCCCAAAATTTATATCCCCACAATTTAAATCCCCCAAATTTATATACCCCAGCAATTTATATCCCACCGCAATTTTTAACCACCCTCAAATTTATATGCCCCCACAAATTATAAACCCCCACAATTTATATCCCCCCATAACGTATATCCCCCCACAAGTTATATCCCCCACAAATTATATCGCCCACAATTTATATCTCCCCAACAATTTAAATCCCCCGCAAGATGTATCCCCCCATAATTTATATCCCCCCGCAATTTATATCCCCTGCAATTTAAATCCCCCACAATTTATACACGCATCAGTTTATATCCTCCCATAATTTATATCGCCCAATAATACATATCCCCGCACAATATATATCCCCTCAATTTATATCCCCCACAATTTACATCCCCCATAATTTATATCCCCCCACAAGTTATATCTCCCACAATTTATATCCCCCACAACTTACATCCCCCCATAATTTATAACCCCCACAATTGATATCGCCCTGCAATTCAGATCACCCGCAATTTATATACCCCACAATCAATATTCCCCCGCAAGTTATATCCCTCCGCAATTTATACCCCCCTCAATTTATATCCCCCACAATTTATATCCCCCCACAATTTATACACCCCGCAATTTATATCCCCCACAATTTATGCACGGATCAATTTATATCCCCCCACAATTTATATCCCCTCGCATTTTATAACCCCCCGCAATTTATATCCTCCCTCAATTTAAACCCCCTACAATTTATATCCTCCCGCAATTGATATCCCCCACAACTTATAACCCCCACAATTTATATCCCCCCACAATTTATATCCCCCCGCATTTTATATCCCCCCTCAATTTATATCCCCCTCAATTTATATCCTCCCTCAATTTAAATCCCCCACAATTTATATCCTCCCGCAATAGATATCCCCCCACAACTTATATCCCCCACAATTCATATCCCCCAGAATTTATATCCCCCACTATTTGTACACGCCTCAATTTATATCCCCCACAATTCATATCCCCCAAAATTTATATCCCCCACAATTTATACACGCCTCAATTTATATCCCCCCGCGATTTATATCCCCCCGCAATTTATGTCCCCCACAATTTATACACGCCTCAATTTATATCCCCCCACAATTTATATCCCCCCACAATTTATATCCCTTCACAATGTATATCCCACTGCAATTTATATCCGTCACAATTTATATCCTCCACAATTCATATCCCCCAAATGCATATACCCCAGCAAATTATATCCCTCCGCAATTTTTAATCACCCTCAAATTTATATCACCCCACAAATTGTAAACCCCCACAATTTATATCCCCCCATCACGTATATCCCCCCACAAGTTATATCCCCCACAATTTATATCGCCCACAATTTATATCCCCCGCAATTTATATCCCCTGCAATTTAAATCCCCCACAATTTATACACACATCAGTTCATATCCTCCCATAATTTATATCGCCCCATAATATATATCCCCGCACAATATATATCCCCACAATTTATATCCCCCACAATTTACATCCCCCATAATTTATATCCCACCACAAGTTATGTCCCCCGTAATTTACATCCCCCCATAATTTATATTCCCCCACAATTGATATCGCACTGCAATTTATATCAACCACAATTTATATCCCCCACAATCAATATCCCCCAGCAAGTTATATCCCTCCGCAATTTATAGCCCCCTCAATTTATATCCCCCCACAATTTATACATGCCACAATTTATATCCTCCCACAATTTATATCCCTACGCATTTTATATCCCCCCTCAATTTATATCCCCCACAATCTTTATCCCCCTCAATTTATATCCCCCGCAATTCATATCCCCCCGCAATTTATATCCCCCCTCAATTGATATCCCCCACATTATAGACATGCCTCAATTTATATCCCCCCACAATTTATATCCCCCCACAATTTATATCCCTTCACAATGTATATCCCCCACAATATATATCCCCCGCAATTTATACCCCCCTCAATTTATATCCCCCACAATTTTATCCCCACACAATTTATACTCCCCGCAATTTATATCCCCCACAATTTATACACGGATTAATTTATATCCCCCCACAATTCATATCCCCCCGCAATTTATATCACCCCTCAATTGATATCCCCCCACAATTTATATCCCCTCAATTGATATCCCCCCACAATTTATCTCCCCCTCAATTTATTTTCCTCCCTCAATTTAAATCCCCCACAATTTATATCATCCCGCAATTGATATCCCCCCACAACTGAGATCCCCACAATTCAAATCCCCCAGAATTTATATCCCCCACTATTTATACACGCCTCAATATATATCCCCCACAATTCATATCCCCCAAAATTTATATCCCCCTCAATTTATACACGCCTCAATTTATATCCCCCCACAATTTATATCCCCCACAACTTATATCCCCCAAATTCATATACCCCAGCAATTTATATCCCTCCGCAATTTATTACCACCCTCAAATTTATATCACCCCACAAATTATAAACCCCCACAACTTATATCCCCCCACAAGTTATATCCCCCACAATTTATATCGCCCACAATTTATATCCCCCACAATTTAAATCCCCCACAAGATATATCCCCCCAGAATTTATATCCCCCCCAATTTATATCCCCTGCAGTTTAAATCCCCCACAATGTATACACGCATCAGTTCATATCCTCCCATAATTTATATCGCCCCACAATATATATCCCCGCAATTTGTATCCCCCACAATTTACATTCCCCATAATTTATATCCCACCACATGTTATATCCCCCACAATTTATATCCCCCACAACTTACATCGCCCCATAATTTATAATCCCCCACAATTGATATTGCCCTGCAATTTATATCACCTGCAATTTATATCCCCCACAATCAATATCCCCCCACAATTTATATCCCCTCAATTGATATCCCCCCACAATTTATATCCCCCTCAATTTATATCCTCCCTCAATTTAAATCCCCCACAATTTATATCATCCCGCAATTGATATCCCCCCACAACTGAGATCCCCACAATTCAAATCCCCCAGAATTTATATCCCCCACTATTTATACACGCCTCAATATATATCCCCCACAATTCATATCCCACAAAATTTATATCCCCCTCAATTTATACACGCCTCAATTTATATCCCCCCACAATTTATATCCCCCCGCAATTTATATCCCCCGCAATTTATACACGCCTCAATTTATATCCCCCCACAATTCATATCCCCCCGCAATTTGTATCCCCCCTCAATTGATATCACCCCACAATTTATATCCCCACAATTTATATCCTCCCTCAATTTATATCCCCCACAATTTATATCCTCCCGCAATTGATATCCCCACAACTTATATCCCCCACAATTCATATCCCCCACAATTTATACACGCCTTAATTTATATCCCCCACAATTTATATCCCCCCGCAATTCATGTCATACACAATTTATACACGCCTTAATTTATATCGCCCCACAATTTATATCCCCCAAAATTTATATTCCCCACAATTTGTATCCACCACAATTCATATCCCCCAGCAATTTATATCCCCCAGCAATTTATATCCCCCCGCAATTTATATCCCACACAATTTATATCCCCCACAATTTATATCCCACCGCTATATGTGAACCGCAATTTATATCCTACCACTATTTATATCCCCCACAATTTCTCTCCTCCCGCAATTGATATCCCCCCACAACATCTATACCCCACAATTCATATCCCCCAAACTTTAGATCCCCCACAATTTATATACGCCTCAATTTATATCCCCCACAATTTAAATCGCCCACAATTTATACACGCCTCAATTTATATCCCCCCACAATTTATATCCTCCAACAATTTATATCCCTTCACAATGTATATCCCACCGCAATTTATATCCCCCAATATTTATATCCCCCACAATTTATATCACCCCACAATGTATATCCCCCACAATTTATATCGACCACAATGTATATCCTACCACAATTTATATCCCTCCACAATTTATATCCCCCCGCAATTTATATCCCCCCGCAATCTATAACCACCCGCAATTTATACCCCCCTCAATTTATATCGCCCACAATTTATATCGCCCACAATTTATATCCCCCCAGAATTTAAATCCCCCGCAAGATATATCCCCCCAGAATGTATTACCCCCCGCAATTTATATCCCCTGCAATTTAAATCTCCCATGATTTATACGTGCATCAGCTTATATCCTCCCATAATTTATATCGCCCTATAATATATAACCCCACACAATATATATCCCCACAATTTATAACCACCACAAGTTATATACCCCACAATTTATATCCCCCATATTTATATCCCCCCACAAGTTATATCCCCCACAATATATATCCCCCGCAATTTTTATCCCCCACAACTTGCATCGCCCCATAATTTATAAACCCCACCATTGATATCGCCCTGCAATTTATATCACCCGCAATTTATATCCCCCACAATCAGTATCCCCCCGCAAGTTATATCCCACCGAAATTTATACCCCCCTCAATTTGTATCCCCCACAATCTATATCCCCACACAATTTTTACTCCCCGCAATTTATATCCCCCACAATTTATACACGGATCAATTTATATCCCCCCACAATTCATATCCCCCCGCAATTTATATCACCCCTCAATTGATATCCCCCCACAATTTATATCCCCTCAATTGATATCCCCCCACAATTTATATCCCCACAATTTATATCCTCCCTCAATTTATATCCCCCACAATTTATATCCTCCCGCAATTGATATCCCCACAACTTAAATCCCCCACAATTTATATCCCCCCGCAATTCATGTCATACACAATTTATACACGCCTTAATTTATATCGCCCCACAATTTATATCCCCCAAAATTTATATTCCCCACAATTTATATCCACCACAATTCATATCCCCCAGCAATTTATATCCCCCAGCAATTTATATCCCCCCGCAATTTATATCCCACACAATTTATATCCCCCCACAAGTTATATCCACCACAATTTATATCCCCCGCAATTTTTATCCCCCACAGCTTGCATCGCCCCATAATGTATAACCTCCACAATTGATATCGCCCTGCAAGTTATATCACCCGCAATTTATATCCCCCACAATCAATATCCCCCCGCAAGTTATTTCCGTCCGCAATTTATACCCCCCTCAATTTATATCCCCCACAATTTTATCCCCACACAATTTATTCTCCCCGCAATTTATATCCCCCACAATTTATACACGGATCAATTTATATCCCCCCACAATTCATATCCCCCCGCAATTTATATCACCCCTCAATTGATATCCCCCCACAATTTATATCCCCTCAATTGATATCCCCCACAATTTATCTCCCCCTCAATTTATATCCTCCCTCAATTTAAATCCCCCACAATTTATATCATCCCGCAATTGATATCCCCCCACAACTGAGATCCCCACAATTCAAATCCCCCAGAATTTATATCCCCCTCTATTTATACACGCCTCAATATATATCCCCCACAATTCATATCCCCCAAAATTTATATCCCCCTCAATTTATACACGCCTCAATTTATATCCCCCCACAATTTATATCCCCCACAACTTATATCCCCCAAATTCATATACCCCAGCAATTTATATCCCTCCGCAATTTATTACCACCCTCAAATTTATATCACCCCACAAATTATAAACCCCCACAACTTATATCCCCCATAACGTATATCCCCCCACAAGTTATATCCCCCACAATTTATATCGCCCACAATTTATATCCCCCCACAATTTAAATCCCCCACAAGATATATCCCCCCAGAATTTATATCCCCCCCAATTTATATCCCCTGCAGTTTAAATCCCCCACAATGTATACACGCATCAGTTCATATCCTCCCATAATTTATATCGCCCCACAATATATATCCCCGCAATTTGTATCCCCCACAATTTACATTCCCCATAATTTATATCCCACCACATGTTATATCCCCCACAATTTATATCCCCCCTAATTTATATTCCCCACAACTTACATCCCCCCATAATTTATCATCCCCCACAATTGATATTGCCCTGCAATTTATATCACCCGCAATTTATATCCCCCACAATCAATATCCCCCCACAATTTATATCCCCTCAATTGATATCCCCCCACAATTTATATCCCCCTCAATTTATATCCTCCCTCAATTTAAATCCCCCACAATTTATATCATCCCGCAATTGATATCCCCCCACAACTGAGATCCCCACAATTCAAATCCCCCAGAATTTATATCCCCCACTATTTATACACGCCTCAATATATATCCCCCACAATTCATATCCCCCAAAATTTATATCCCCCTCAATTTATACACGCCTCAATTTATATCCCCCCACAATTTATATCCCCCCGCAATTTATATCCCCCGCAATTTATACACGCCTCAATTTATATCCCCCCACAATTCATATCCCCCCGCAATTTGTATCCCCCCTCAATTGATATCACCCCACAATTTATATCCCCACAATTTATATCCTCCCTCAATTTATATCCCCCACAATTTATATCCTCCCGCAATTGATATCCCCACAATTTATATCCCCCCGCAATTCATGTCATACACAATTTATACACGCCTTAATTTATATCGCCCCACAATTTATATCCCCCAAAATTTATATTCCCCACAATTTATATCCACCACAATTCATATCCCCCAGCAATTTATATCCCCCAGCAAGTTATATCCCCCCGCAATTTATATCCCACACAATTTATATCCCCCACAATTTATATCCCACCGCTATATGTGAACCGCAATTTATATCCTACCACTATTTATATCCCCCACAATTTCTCTCCTCCCGCAATTGATATCCCCCCACAACATATATACCCCTCAATTCATATCCCCCAAAATTTAGATCCCCCACATTTTATATACGCCTCAATTTATATCCCCCACAATTTAAATCCCCCACAATTTATACACGCCTCAATTTATATCCCCCCACAATTTATATCCTCCAACAATTTATATCCCTTCACAATGTATATCCCACCGCAATTTATATCCCCCAATATTTATATCCCCCACAATTTATATCACCCCACAATGTATATCCCCCACAATTTATATCGACCACAATGTATATCCTACCACAATTTATATCCCTCCACAATTTATATCCCCCCGCAATTTATATCCCCCCGCAATCTATATCCCCCCGCAATTTATACCCCCCTCAATTTATATCGCCCACTATTTATATCGCCCACAATTTATATCCCCCCAGAATTTAAATCCCCCGCAAGTTATATCCCCCCAGAATGTATTACCCCCCGCAATTTATATCCCCTGCAACTTAAATCTCCCATGATTTATACGCGCATCAGCTTATATCCTCCCATAATTTATATCGCCCTATAATATATAACCCCACACAATATATATCCCCACAATTTATAACCACCACAAGTTATATACCCCACAATTTATATCCCCATATTTATATCCCCCCACAAGTTATATCCCCCACAATTTATATCCCCCGCAATTTTTATCCCCCACAACTTGCATCGCCCCATAATTTATAAACCCCACCATTGATATCGCCCTGCAATTTATATCACCCGCAATTTATATCCCCCACAATCAATATCCCCCCGCAAGTTATATCCCTCCGAAATTTATACCCCCCTCAATTTGTATCCCCCTCAATCTATATCCCCACACAATTTTTACTCCCTGCAATTTATATCCCCCACAATTTATACACGGATCAATTTATATCCCCCCACAATTCATATCCCCCCGCAATTTATATCACCCCTCAATTGATATCCCCCCACAATTTATATCCCCTCAATTGATATCCCCCCACAATTTATATCCCCCTCAATTTATATCCTCCCTCAATTTAAATCCCCCACAATTTATATCCTCCCGCAATTGATATCCCCCCACTACTTATATCCCCACAATTCAAATCCCCCAGAATTTATATCCCCCACTATTTATACACGCCTCAGTTTATATCCCCCACAATTCATATCCCCCCAAATTTATATCCCCCACAATTTATACACGCCTCCATTTATATCCCCCCACAATTTATATCCCCCCACAATATATATACCTTCACAATGTATATCCCCCCACAATTTATATCCCCCACAACTTATATACCCCAAATTCATATACCCCAGCAATTTATATCCCTCCGCAATTTATTGCCACCCTCAAATTTATGTCACCCCACAAATTATAAACCCCCACAACTTATGTCCCCCATAACGTATATCCCCCCACAAGTTATATCCCCCACAATTTATATCACCCACAATTTATATCCCCCTACAATTTAAATCCCCCACAAGATATATCCCCCCAGAATTTATATCCCCCAATTTATATCCCCTGCAGTTTAAATCCCCCACAATGTATACACGCATCAGTTCATATCCTCCCATAATTTATATCGCCCCATAATATATATCCCCGCAATTTGTATCCCCCACAATTTACATTCCCCATAATTTATATCCCACCACAAGTTATATCCCCTACAATTTATATCCCCCGTAATTTATATTCCCCACAACTTACATCCCCCCATAATTTATAATCCCCCACAATTGATATTGCCCTGCAATTTATATCACCCGCAATTTATATCCCCCACAATCAATATCCCCCAGCAAGTTATATCCCTCCGCAATTTATAGCCCCCTCAATTTATATCCCCCCACAATTTATACTCACCACAATTTATGTACCCCACAATTTATACATGCCAGAATTTATATCCCCCACAATTTATATCCCCCCGCAATTTATATCCCCCACAATTCAATTCCCCCCGCAATTTATATCCCCACTCAATTGATATCCCCCGCAATATATACACGCCTCAATTTATATCCCCCCACAATTTATATCCCCCAACAATTTATATCCCTTCACAATGTGTATTCCCCACAATTTATATCCCCGGCAATTTATATCCCCCGCAATTCATATCCCACCACAATTTATATCCCACCGCAATTTATATCCCCCACAATATATACATGCCTCAATTTATATCCCACCACAATTTATATACGCCCACACTTTATATCCCTTCACAATGTATATCACACCACAATTTATATCCCCCAAAATTTATATCCCCACAATTTAAATCCCCCAAATTTATATACCCCAGCAATTTATATCCCATCGCAATTTTTCACCACCCTCAAATTTATATCCCCCCACAAATTATAAACCCCCACAATTTATATCCCCCCATAACGTATATCCCCCCACAAGTTATATCCCCCACAAATTATATCGCCCACAATTTATATCTCCCCAACAATTTAAATCCCCCGCAAGAGATATCCCCCCAGAATTTATATCCCCCCGCAATTTATATCCCCTGCAATTTAAATCCCCCAAAATTTATGCACGCATCAGTTTATATCCTCCCATAATTTATATCGCCCAATAATACATATCCCCGCACAATATTTATCCCCACAATTCATATCCCCCACAATTTACATCCCCCATAATTTATATCCCCCCACAAGTTATATCCCCCACAATTTATATCCCCCGCAATTTATATCCCCCACAACTTACATCCCCCCATAATTTATAACCCCCACAATTGATATCGCCCTGCACTTCAGATCACCCGCAATTTATATACCCCACAATCAATATTCCCCCGCACGTTATATCCCTCCGCAATTTATACCCACCTCAATTTATATCCCCTGCAATTTATATCCCCCCACAATTTATACTCCCCGCAATTTATATCCCCCACAATTTATACACGGATCAATTTATATCCCCCCACAATTGATATCCCCCCGCATTTTATAACCCCCCGCAATTTATATCCCCCGCAATTTATATCCTCCCTCAATTTAAACCCCCACAATTTATATCCTCCCGAAATTGATATCCCCCCACAACTTATAACCCCCACAATTTATATCCCCCCACAGTTTATATCCCCTCTCAATTTATATCCCCCTCAATTTATATCCTCCCTCAATTTAAATCCCCCACAATGTATATGCTCCCGCAATAGATATCCCCCCACAACTTATATCCCCCACAATTCATATCCCCCAGAATTTATATCCCCCACTATTTTACACGCCTCAATTTATTTCCCCCACAATTCATATCCCCCAAAATTTATACCCCCCACAATTTATACACGCCTCAATTTATATCCCCCCGCGATTTATATCCCCCCGCAATTTATATCCCCCACAATTTATACACGCCTCAATTTATTTCCCCCCACAATTTATATCCCCCCACAATTTATATCCCTTCACAATGTATATCCCACCGCAATTTATATCCCTCACAATTGGTATCCTCCACAATTTATATCCCCCAAATGCATATACCCCAGCAATTTGTATCCCTCCGCAATTTTTTATCACCCTCAAATTTATATCACCCCACAAATTGTAAACCCCCACAATTTATATCCCCCCAGAACGTATATCCCCCCACAAGTTATATCCCCCACAATTTATATCCCCCATAATTTAAATGCCCCACAAGATATATGACCCCAGAATTTATATCCCCCCGCAATTTATATCCCCTGCAATTTAAATCCCCCACAATTTAAACACACATCAGTTCATATCCTCCCATAATTTATATCGCCCCATAATATATATCCCCGCACAATATATATCCCCACAATTTATATCCCCCACAATTTACATCCCCCATAATTTATATCCCACCACAAGTTATATCCCCCACAATTTATATCCCCCGTGATTTATATCCCCCACAACTTACATCCCCCCATAATTTATAATTCCCCACAATTGATATCGCCCTGCAATTTATATCACCCGCAATTTATATCCCCCACAATCAATATTCCCCAGCAAGTTATATCTCTCCACAATGTATAGCCCCCTCAATTTATATCCCCCCACAATTTGTACTCACCACAATTTATATACCCCACAACTTATACATGCCACAATTTATATCCCCCCAGAATTTATATACCCGCAATTCATATCCCCCCGCAATTTATATCCCCCCTCAATTGATATCACCCCACAATTTATATCCCCACAATTTATAACCTCCCTCAATTTATATCCCCCACAATTTATATCCTCCCACAATTGATATCCCCACAACTTATATCCCCCACAATTCATATCCCCCACAATTTATACACGCCTTAATTTATATCCCCCACAATTTATATCCCCCCGCAATTCATGTCCCCCACAATTTATCCACGCCTTAATTTATATCGCCCCACAATTTATATCCCCCCGCAATTCATGTCCACCACAATTTATACACGCCTTAATTTATATCGCCCCTCAATTTATATCCCCCAAAATTTATATTCCCCACAATTTATATCCCCCAGCAATTTATATCCCCCCGCAATTTATATCCCACACAATTTATATCCCCCACAATTTATATCCCACCGCTATATATGAACCGCAATTTATATCCTTCCACTATTTATATCCCCCACAATTCATATCCCCCAAAATTTAGATCCCCCACAATTTATATACGCCTCAATTTATATCCCCCACAATTTATATCCCCCACAATTTATACACGCCTCAATTTATATCCCCCACAATTTATATCCCCCACAATTTATATCCCTTCACAATGTATATCCCACTGCAATTTATATCCCCCACAATTTATATCGCCCACAATTTATATCCCCCCCGAATTTAAATCCCCGCAAGATATATCCCCCCAGAATTTATTACCCCCCACAATTTATATCCCCCCGCAATTCATGTCCCCCACAATTTATCCACGCCTTAATTTATATCGCCCCACAATTTATGTCCCCCCGCAATTCATGTCCACCACAATTTATACACGCCTTAATTTATATCGCCCCACAATTTATATCCCCCAAAATTTATATTCCCCACAATTTATATCCCCCAGCAATTTATATCCTCCCGCAATTTATATCCCACACAATTTATATCGCCCACAATTTATATCCCCCCAGAATTTAAATCCCCCGCAAGAGATATCCCCCCAGAATTTATATCCCCCCGCAATTTATATCCCCTGCAATTTAAATCCCCCACAATTTATGCACGCATCAGTTTATATCCTCCCATAATATATATCGCCCAATAATACATATCCCCGCACAATATTTATCCCCACAATTCATATCCCCCACAATTTACATCCCCCATAATTTATATCCCCCCACAAGTTATATCCCCCACAATTTATATCCCCCGCAATTTATATCCCCCACAATTTACATCCCCCCATAATTTATAACCCCCACAATTGATATCGCCCTGCAATTCAGATCACCCGCAATTTATATACCCCACAATCAATATTCCCCCGCACGTTATATCCCTCCGCAATTTATACCCCCCTCAATTTATATCCCCCACAATTTATATCCCCCCACAATTTATACTCCCCGCAATTTATATCCCCCACAATTTATACACGGATCAATTTATATCCCCCCACAATTGATATCCCCCCGCATTTTATAACCCCGCACAATTTATATCCCCCGCAATTTATATCCTCCCTCAATTTAAACCCCCCACAATTTATATCCTCCCGCAATTGATATCCCCCCACAACTTATAACCCCCACAATTTATATCCCCCCACAGTTTATATCCCCCCGCATTTTATATCCCCTGTCAATTTATATCCCCCTCAATTTATATCCTCCCTCAATTTAAATCCCCCACAATGTATATCCTCCCGCAATAGATATCCCCCCACAACTTATATCCCCCACAATTCATATCCCCCAGAATTTATATCCCCCACTATTTTACACGCCTCAATTTATTTCCCCCACAATTCATATCCCCCAAAATTTATATCCCCCACAATTTATACACGCCTCAATTTATATCCCCCCGCGATTTATATCCCCCCGCAATTTATATCCCCCACAATTTATACACGCCTCAATTTATTTCCCCCCACAATTTATATCCCCCCACAATTTATATCCCTTCACAATGTATATCCCACCGCAATTTATATCCCTCACAATTGGTATCCTCCACAATTTATATCCCCCAAATGCATATACCCCAGCAATTTGTATCCCTCCGCAATTTTTTATCACCCTCAAATTTATATCACCCCACAAATTGTAAACCCCCACAATTTATATCCCCCCAGAACGTATATCCCCCCACAAGTTATATCCCCCACAATTTATATCCCCCATAATTTAAATGCCCCACAAGATATATGACCCCAGAATTTATATCCCCCCGCAATTTATATCCCCTGCAATTTAAATCCCCCACAATTTAAACACACATCAGTTCATATCCTCCCATAATTTATATCGCCCCATAATATATATCCCCGCACAATATATATCCCCACAATTTATATCCCCCACAATTTACATCCCCCATAATTTATATCCCACCACAAGTTATATCCCCCACAATTTATATCCCCCGTGATTTATATCCCCCACAACTTACATCCCCCCAAAATTTATAATTCCCCACAATTGATATCGCCCTGCAATTTATATCACCCGCAATTTATATCCCCCACAATCAATATTCCCCAGCAAGTTATATCTCTCCACAATGTATAGCCCCCTCAATTTATATCCCCCCACAATTTGTACTCACCACAATTTATATACCCCACAACTTATACATGCCACAATTTATATCCCCCCAGAATTTATATACCCACAATTCATATCCCCCCGCAATTTATATCCCCCCTCAATTGATATCACCCCACAATTTATATCCCCACAATTTATAACCTCCCTCAATTTATATCCCCCACAATTTATATCCTCCCACAATTGATATCCCCACAACTTATATCCCCCACAATTCATATCCCCCACAATTTATACACGCCTTAATTTATATCCCCCACAATTTATATCCCCCCGCAATTCATGTCCCCCACAATTTATCCACGCCTTAATTTATATCGCCCCACAATTTATATCCCCCCGCAATTCATGTCCACCACAATTTATACACGCCTTAATTTATATCGCCCCACAATTTATATCCCCCAAAATTTATATTCCCCACAATTTATAACCCCAGCAATTTATATCCCCCCGCAATTTATATCCCACACAATTTATATCCCCCACAATTTATATCCCACCGCTATATATGAACCGCAATTTATATCCTTCCACTATTTATATCCCCCACAATTCATATCCCCCAAAATTTAGATCCCCCACAATTTATATACGCCTCAATTTATATCCCCCACAATTTATATCCCCCACAATTTATACACGCCTCAATTTATATCCCCCCACAATTTATATCCCCCACAATTTATATCCCTTCACAATGTATATCCCACTGCAATTTATATCCCCCAAAATTTATATCCCCCACAATTTATATCACCCCACAATGTATATCCCCCACAATTTATACCGACCACAATGTATATCCTACCACAATTTATATCCCCCCGCAATTTATATCCCCCCGCAATTTATACCCCCCTCAATTTATATCGCCCACAATTTATATCGCCCATAATTTATATCCCCCCAGAATTTAAATCCCCGCAAGATATATCCCCCCAGAATTTATTACCCCCCACAATTTATATCCCCCCGCAATTCATGTCCCCCACAATTTATCCACGCCTTAATTTATATCGCCCCACAATTTATATCCCCCCGCAATTCATGTCCACCACAATTTATACACGCCTTAATTTATATCGCCCCACAATTTATATCCCCCAAAATTTATATTCCCCACAATTTATACCCCCAGCAATTTATATCCTCCCGCAATTTATATCCCACACAATTTATATCCCCCACAATTTATATCCCACCGCTATATATGAACGGCAATTTATATCCTTCCACTATTTATATCCCCCACAATTCATATCCCCCAAAATTTAGATCCCCCACAATTTATATACGCCTCAATTTATATCCCCCACAATTTATATCCCCCACAATTTATACCCGCCTCAATTTATATCCCCCCACAATTTATATCCCCCACAATTTATATCCCTTCACAATGTATATCCCACTGCAATTTATATCCCCCAAAATTTATATCCCCCACAATTTATATCACCCCACAATGTATATCCCCCACAATTTATTCCGACCACAATGTATATCCTACCACAATTTATATCCCCCCGCAATTTATATCCCCCTGCAATTTATACCCCCCTCAATTTATATCGCCCACAATTTATATCGCCCACAATTTATATCCCCCCAGAATTTAAATCCCCGCAAGATATATCCCCCCAGAATTTATTACCCCCCGCAATTTATATCCCCTGCAATTTAAATCCCCCATGATTTATACGCGCATCAGTTTATATCCTCCCATAATTTATATCACCCTATAATATATATCCCCACACAATATCTATCCCCACAATTTATATCCACCACAATTTACATCCCCCATAATGTATATCCCCCACAATTGATATCGCCCAGCAATTTATCTCACCCGCTATTTATATCCCCCACAATCAATATCCCCCCGCAAGTTATATCCCTCCGCAATTTATACCCCCCTCAAGTTATATCCCCCCACAATTTATATCACCCCACAATTTATACCCTCTGCTATTTATATCCCCCACAATTTATACACGCCTCAATTTATATCCCCCCACAAATTATATCCCCCGCAATTTATATCCCCTGCAATTCTTATCCCCCCGCAATTTATATCCCCAATCAATTGATATCCCCCCACAATTTATATGCCCCACAATTTATATCCTCCCTCAATTTATGTCACCCACAATTTATATCCTCCCGCAATTGATATCCCCCCACAATTCATATCCCCCACAATTCATATCCCCCAAAATTTATATCCCCCACAATTTATACACTCCTCAATTTAGATCCCCCACAATTTTTATCCCCCCGCAATTCATATCCACCACAATTTATACACGCCTCAATTTATATCCCCCCACAATTTATATCACCAACAATTTATATCCCCCACAATTTATATCCCACCGCTATTTATAACCCCCAAAATTTATGTCCCCCACAATTTATATCCACCACAATTCAAATCCCCCAGCAATTTATATCCCCCAGCGATTTATATCCCCCCGCAATTTATATCCCCCACAATTTATATCCCCCCGCAATATATCAACCGCAATGTATATCCTCCCACAATTTATATCCCCCACAATTTGTGTCCTCCCTCAATTTATATCCCCCATATTTTATGATCCCCCACAATTTATATCCCCTCACAACTTTTATCCCCCCTCAATTTATATCCCCCGCAATTTATACATGCATCATTTTTTATCCCCCCACAATTTATATCCCCCCACAATTTATATCCCCCGCAATTTATATCCCCCACAATTTATACACGCCTCAATGTATATCCCCCCACAATTTATATCTACCATGCAATTTATAACCCCCCTCAATTGAAAACCCCCAAAATCTATATTCCCACAATTTATATCCTACCTCAATTTATATCCCCCACAATATATATCCCCCAGCAATTTAGATCCCGCAGCAATTTATATCCCCCCGCCATTTATATCCCCCACAATTTATATCCCCCCCGCAATATATCACCCGCAATTTATATCCGACCACAATTTGTATCCCCCACAATTTATATCCTCCCTCAATTTATATCCCCCATAATTTATGTTCCCCCACAATTTATATACCCTCACAATTTTTATCCCCCCTCAATTTATATCCCCCGCAATTTATACATGCATCATTTTTAATCCCTCCACAATTTATATCGCCCACAATTTATGTCCCCCACAATTGATATCGCCCTGCAATGTTCATCCCCCACAATCTATATCCCCACACAAGGTTTATCCCACCGCAATTTATACCCCCCTTAATTTATTTCCCCCCACAATTTATATCCCCCCGCATTTATGTCCCCCCGCAATTTATATCCGCCACAATTTATATCCCCCGCAATTTATATCCCCCGCAATTCATATCCCCCGCAATCTATATCCCCCCTCAATTGCTATCCCCCCACAATTTATATCCCCCACAATTTATATCCTCCTTCAATTTATATCCCCCACAATTTATATCCTCCTGCAATTGATATCCCCCCACAATTTGTATCCCCCACAATTCATATCCCCCAAAATTTATATCCCGCACAATTTATATACGCCTCAATTTATATCCCCCACAATTTATATCCCCCCGCAATTTATATCCTCCACAATTTATACACGCCTCAATTTATATCCCCCCACAATTTATATCGCTTCACAATGTATATCCCACCGCAATTTATATCCCCCACAATTTATATCCCCCCAAATTTATATATCCCAGCAATTTATATCCCCCGCGATTTATAACCCCCCTCAAATTTATATTCCCCTCAATTTATATCACCCCCACAATTTATATCCCCCGATAACGTATATCCCCCCACAAGTTATATCCTCCTCAATTTATACACCCTTCAATTTATATCCCCTCACAATTTATATCCCCGCACAATATATATCCCCACAATTTATATCCCCCACAATTTACATCCCCCATAATCTATATCCCCCCACAACTTAGATCCCCCACAATTTATATCCCCCGCTATTTATATCCCCCACAACTTACATCCCCCCATAATTTATAATCCCCCACAATTCATATCCCCCCACAATTTATCTCACCCGCTATTTATATCCCCCACAATCAAAATCCCCCCGCAAGTTATTTCTCACCGCAAGTTATACCCCCCTCAATGTATATCCCCCCACAATATCTTTCCCACCACAATTTATGCCCCCAAAATTTATATACCCCTCAATTTATACATGCCTCAATTTATATCCCCCACAATTAAACTCCCCACGCATTTTATATCCCCCGCAATTTATATCCCCCACAATTTATATCCCCCGCAATTTATATCCCCCGCAATACATATCCCCCCGCAATTTATATCCCCAATCAATTGATATCGCCTCACAATTTATATCCCTCACAAATTATATCCTCCCTCAATTTATATCCCCCACAATGTATATCCTCCCGCAATTGATATCCCCCAAAATCTATATGCCCCGCAATTTATACATGCCTCAATTTATATCCGCCACAATTTATATCCCCCCACAAGTTATATCCCCCACAATTTATATCCCCCGCAATTTATATCCACCACAACTGACATCCCTCCATAAGTTATAATCCCCCACAATTGATATCGCCCTGCAATTTATCTCACCCGCTATTTATATCCCGCACAATCAATATCCCCCCAAGTTATATCCCTCCGCAATTTATACCCCCCTCAATTTATATCCCCCCGCAATTGATATCCCTCCACAATTCATATCCCCAACAATTCATATCCCCCAAAATTTATATCCCCCACAATTTATACATGCCTCAATTTATATCCCCCACAATTTATATCCCCCCGCAATTCATATCCCCCACAATTTATACACGCCTCAATTTATATCCCCCACAATTTATATACCCCAGCAATTTATATCACCCCACAATTTATATCACCAACAATTTATATCCCCCACAATTTATATCCCACCGCTATTTATATCCCCCAAAATTTATATCCCCCCAAGTTATATACCTCCGCAATTTATACACCCCTCAATTTATATCGCCCCACAATTTATATCCCCCCACAATTTATACCCCCCGCAATTTATATCCCCCACAATTAATATCCCCCCGCATTTTATATCCCCCCGCAATTTATATCCCCCACAATTTATATACCCCTCAATTTATACATGCCTCAATTTATATCCCCCACAATTAAACTCCCCCCGCATTTTATAACCCCCCGCAATTTATATCCCCCGCAATTTATATCCTCCCTCAATTTAAACCCCCCACAATTTATATCCTCCCGCAATTGATATCCCCCCACAACTTATAACCCCCACAATTTATATCCCCCCACAGTTTATATCCCCCCGCATTTTATATCCCCCCTCAATTTATATCCCCCTCAATTTATATCCTCCCTCAATTTAAATCCCCCACAATGTATATCCTCCCGCAATAGATATCCCCCCACAACTTATATCCCCCACAATTCATATCCCCCAGAATTTATATCCCCCACTATTTTACACGCCTCAATTTATTTCCCCCACAATTCATATCCCCCAAAATTTATATCCCCCACAATTTATACATGCCTCAATTTATATCCCCCCGCGATTTATATCCCCCCGCAATGAATATCCCCCACAATTTATACACGCCTCAATTTATTTCCCCCCACAATTTATATCCCCCCACAATTTATATCCCTTCACAATGTATATCCCACCGCAATTTATATCCCTCACAATTGGTATCCTCCACAATTTATATCCCCCAAATGCATATACCCCAGCAATTTGTATCCCTCCGCAATTTTTTATCACCCTCAAATTTATATCACCCCACAAATTGTAAACCCCCACAATTTATATTCCCCCAGAACGTATATCCCCCCACAAGTTATATCCCCCACAATTTATATCCCCCATAATTTAAATGCCCCACAAGATATATGACCCCAGAATTTATATCCCCCCGCAATTTATATCCCCGCAATTTAAATCCCCCACAATTTAAACACACATCAGTTCATATCCTCCCATAATTTATATCGCCCCATAATATATATCCCCGCACAATATATATCCCCACAATTTATATCCCCCACAATTTACATCCCCCATAATTTATATCCCACCACAAGTTATATCTCCCACAATTTATATCCCCCGTGATTTATATCCCCCACAACTTACATCCCCCCATAATTTATAATTCCCCACCATTGATATCGCCCTGCAATTTATATCACCCGCAATTTATATCCCCCACAATCAATATTCCCCAGCAAGTTATATCTCTCCACAATTTATAGCCCCCTCAATTTATATCCCCCCACAATTTGTACTCACCACAATTTATATACCCCACAACTTATACATGCCACAATTTATATCCCCCCAGAATTTATATACCCGCAATTCATATCCCCCCGCAATTTATATCCCCCCTCAATTGATATCACTCCACAATTTATATCCCCACAATTTATAACCTCCCTCAATTTATATCCCCCACAATTTATATCCTCCCGCAATTGATATCCCCACAACTTATATCCCCCACAATTCATATCCCCCACAATTTATACACGCCTTAATTTATATCCCCCACAATTTATATCCCCCCGCAATTCATGTCCCCCAC
Source organism: Heterodontus francisci (assembly GCF_036365525.1). NCBI lineage: Eukaryota > Metazoa > Chordata > Chondrichthyes > Heterodontiformes > Heterodontidae > Heterodontus > Heterodontus francisci. Next base: position 22,881,222 of record NC_090421.1, read on the forward strand.
AATTTATCCACGCCTTAATTTATATCGCCCCACAATTTATATCCCCCCGCAATTCATGTCCACCACAATTTATACACGCCTTAATTTATATCGCCCCACAATTTATATCCCCCCGCAATTTATATCCCCCAGCAATTTATATCCCCCCGCAATTTATATCCCACACAATTTATATCCCCCACAATTTATATCCCACCGCTATATATGAACCGCAATTTATATCCTTCCACTATTTATATCCCCCACAATTCATATCCCCCAAAATTTAGATCCCCCACAATTTATATACGCCTCAATTTATATCCCCCACAATTTATATCCCCCACAATTTATACACGCCTCAGTTTATATCCCCCCACAATTTATATCCCCCACAATTTATATCCCTTCACAATGTATATCCCACTGCAATTTATATCCCCCAAAATTTATATCCCCCACAATTTATATCACCCCACAATGTATATCGCCCACAATTTATACCGACCACAATGTATATCCTACCACAATATATATCCCCCCGCAATTTATATCCCCCCGCAATTTATACCCCCCTCAATTTATATCGCCCACAATTTATATCGCCCACAATTTATATCCCCCCAGAATTTAAATCCCCGCAAGATATATCCCCCCAGAATTTATTACCCCCCACAATTTATATCCCCCCGCAATTCATGTCCCCCACAATTTATCCACGCCTTAATTTATATCGCCCCACAATTTATATCCCCCCGCAATTCATGTCCACCACAATTTATACACGCCTTAATTTATATCGCCCCACAATTTATATCCCCCAAAATTTATATTCCCCACAATTTCTATCCCACCGCTATATATGAACCGCAATTTATATCCTTCCACTATTTATATCCCCCACAATTCATATCCCCCAAAATTTAGATCCCCCACAATTTATATACGCCTCAATTTATATCCCCCACAATTTATATCCCCCACAATTTATACACGCCTCAATTTATATCCCCCCACAATTTATATCCCCCACAATTTATATCCCTTCACAATGTATATCCCACTGCAATTTATATCCCCCAAAATTTATATCCCCCACAATTTATATCACCCCACAATGTATATACCCCACAATTTATACCGACCACAATGCATTTCCTACCACAATTTATTTCCCCCCGCAATTTATATCCCCCCGCAATTTATACCCCCCTCAATTTATATCGCCCACAATTTATATCGCCCACAATTTATATCCCCCCAGAATTTAAATCCCCGCAAGATATATCCCCCCAGAATTTATTACCCCCCACAATTTATATCCCCCCGCAATTCATGTCCCCCCAATTTATCCACGCCTTAATTTATATCGCCCCACAATTTATATCCCCCCGCAATTCATGTCCACCACAATTTATACACGCCTTAATTTATATCGCCCCACAATTTATATCCCCCAAAATTTATATTCCCCACAGTTTATATCCCCCAGCAATTTATATCCCCCCGCAATTTATATCCCACACAATTTATATCCCCCACAATTTATATCCCACCGCTATATATGAACCGCAATTTATATCCTTCCACTATTTATATCCCCCACAATTCATATCCCCCAAAATTTAGATCCCCCACAATTTATATACGCCTCAATTTATATCCCCCACAATTTATATCCCCCACAATTTATGCACGCCTCAATTTATATCCCCCCACAATTTATATCCCCCACAATTTATATCCCTTCACAATGTATATCCCACTGCAATTTATATCCCCCAAAATTTATATCCCCCACAATTTATATCACCCCACAATGTATATCCCCCACAATTTATACTGACCACAATGTATATCCGACCACAATTTATATCCCCCCGCAATTTATATGCCCCTGCAATTTATACCCCCCTCAATTTATATCGCCCACAATTTATATCGCCCACTATTTATATCCCCCCAGAATTTAAATCCCCGCAAGATATATCCCCCCAGAATTTATTACCCCCCGCAATTTATATCCCCTGCAATTTAAATCCCCCATGATTTATACGCGCATCAGTTTATATCCTCCCATAATTTATATCGCCCTATAATATATATCCCCACACAATATCTATCCCCACAATTTATATCCACCACAATTTACATCCACCATAATTTATATCCCCCCACACGTTATATCCCCCACAATTGATATCGCCCAGCAATTTATCTCACCCGCTATTTATATCCCCCACAATCAATATCCCCCCGCAAGTTATATCCCTCCGCAATTTATACCCCCCTCAATATATACCCCCACAATTTATATCCCCCCACAATTTATACACTCTGCTATTTATATCACCCACAATTTATACACGCCTCAATTTATATCCCCCCACAAATTATATCCCCCGCAATTTATATCCCCTGCAATTCTTATCCCCCCGCAATTTATATCCCCAATCAATTGATATCCCCCCACAATTTATATGCCCCACAATTTATATCCTCCCTCAATTTATGTCACCCACAATTTATATCCTCCCGCAATTGATATCCCCCCACAATTCATATCCCCCACAATTCATATCCCCCAAAATTTATATCCCCCACAATTTATACACTCCTCAATTTAGATCCCCCACAATTTTTATCCCCCCGCAATTCATATCCACCACAATTTATACACGCCTCAATTTATATCCCCCACAATTTATATCACCAACAATTTATATCCCCCACAATTTATATCCCACCGCTATTTATAACCCCCAAAATTTATGTCCCCCACAATTTATATCCACCACAATTCAAATCCCCCAGCAATTTATATCCCCCAGCGATTTATATCCCCCCGCAATTTATATCCCCCACAATTTATATCCCCCGCAATATATCAACCGCAATTTATATCCTCCCACAATTTATATCCCCCACAATTTATGTCCTCCCTCAATTTATATCCCCCATATTTTATGATCCCCCACAATTTATATCCCCTCACAACTTTTATCCCCCCTCAATTTATATCCCCCGCAATTTATACATGCATCATTTTTTATCCCCCCACAATTTATATCCCCCCACAATTTATATCCCCCGCAATTTATATCCCCCACAATTTCTACACGCCTCAATGTATATCCCCCCACAATTTATATCTACCCCGCAATTTATAACCCCCCTCAATTGAAAACCCCCAAAATCTATATTCCCACAATTTATATCCTACCTCAATTTATATCCCCCACAATATATATCCCCCAGCAATTTAGATCCCGCAGCAATTTATATCCCCCCGCCATTTATTTCCCCCACAATCTATATCCCCCCGCAATCTATCACCCGCAATTTATATCCTACCACAATTTGTATCCCCCACAATTTATATCCTCCCTCAATTTATATCCCCCATAATTTATGTTCCCCCACAATTTATATACCCTCACAATTTTTATCCCCCCTCAATTTATATCCCCCGCAATTTATACATGCATCATTTTTAATCCCTCCACAATTTATATCGCCCACAATTTATGTCCCCCACAATTGATATCGCCCTGCAATGTATATCCCCCACAATCTATATCCCCACACAAGGTTTATCCCACCGCAATTTATACCCCCCTTAATTTATTTCCCCCCACAATTTATATCCCCCCGCATTTATGTCCCCCCGCAATTTATATCTGCCACAATTTATATCCCCCGCAATTTATATCCCCCGCAATTCATATCCCCCGCAATCTATATCCCCCCTCAATTGCTATCCCCCCACAATTTATATCCCCCACAATTTATATCCTCCTTCAATTTATATCCCCCACAATTTATATCCTCCTGCAATTGATATCCCCCCACAATTTGTATCCCCCACAATTCATATCCCCCAAAATTTATATCCCGCACAATTTATATACGCCTTAATTTATATCCCCCACAATTTATATCCCCCCGCAATTTATATCCTCCACAATTTATACACGCCTCAATTTATATCCCCCCACAATTTATATCGCTTCACAATGTATATCCCACCGCAATTTATATCCCCCACAATTTATATCCCCCCAAATTTATATATCCCAGCAATTTATATCCCCCGCGATTTATAACCCCCCTCAAATTTATATTCCCCTCAATTTATATCACCCCCACAATTTATATCCCCGATAACGTATATCCCCCCACAAGTTATATCCTCCTCAATTTATACACCCTTCAATTTATATCCCCTCACAATTTATATCCCCGCACAATATATATCCCCACAATTTATATCCCCCACAATTTACATCCACCATAATCTATATCCCCCCACAACTTAGATCCCCCACAATTTATATCCCCCGCTATTTATATCCCCCACAACTTACATCCCCCCATAATTTATAATCCCCCACAATTGATATCGCCCTGCAATTTATCTCACCCGCTATTTATATCCCCCACAATCAAAATCCCCCGCAAGTTATTTCTCACCGCAAGTTATACCCCCCTCAATTTATATCCCCCCACAATATCTTTCCCACCACAATTTATACCCCCAAAATTTATATACCCCTCAATTTATACATGCCTCAATTTATATCCCCCACAATTAAACTCCCCACGCATTTTATATCCCCCGCAATTTATATCCCCCACAATTTATATCCCCCGCAATTTATATCCCCCGCAATACATATCCCCCCGCAATTTATATCCCCAATCAATTGATATCCCCTCACAATTTATATCCCTCACAATATATATCCTCCCTCAATTTATATCCCCCACAATGTATATCCTCCCGCAATTGATATCCCCCAAAATCTATATGCCCCGCAATTTATACATGCCTCAATTTATATCCCCCACAATTTATATCCCCCCACAATTCATATCCCCCACAATTTATGCACGCCTCAATTTATATCCGCCCACAATTTATATCCCCCCACAATTTATATCCCTTCACAATGTATAACCCACCGCAATTTCTATCCCCCACAATTTATGTCCCCCACAATTTATATCACCCCACAATGTATATCCCCCACAATTTGTATCCCCCACAATGTATATCCAACCACAAATTATATCCTTCCACAATTTATATCCCCCCGCAATTTATATCGCCCACAATTTATATCGCCCACAATTTATATCCCCCCACAATTTATATCCCTTCACAATGTATATCCCACCGCACATTTTATCCCCCAAAATTTATGTCCCCCACAATTTATATCACCCCACAATGTATATCCTACCACAATTTATATCCCCCCAGAATTTATATCCCCCCGCAATTTATATCCCCTGCAATTTACAGCCCCCATGATTTATGCACGCATCAGTTTATATCCTCCCATAATTTATATGGCCCTATAATATATATCCCCGCACAATATATATCTCCACAATTTATATCCACCACAATTTACATCCCCCATAATTTATATCCCCCCACAAGTTATATCCCCCTCAATTTATATCCCCCGCAATTTATATCCCCCACAACTGACATCCCTCCATAAGTTATAATCCCCCACAATTGATATCGCCCTGCAATTTAGCTCACCCGCTATTTATATCCCGCACAATCAATATCCCCCACAATTTATATCCCCCCGCAATTCATATCCCCCACAATTTATACACGCCTCAATTTATATCCCCCACAATTTATATACCCCAGCAATTTATATCCCCCCTCAATTTATATCACCAACAATTTATATCCCCCGCAATACATATCCCCCCGCAATTTATATCCCCAATCAATTGATATCCCCTCACAATTTATATCCCTCACAATATATATCCTCCTTCAATTTATATCCCCCACAATGTATATCCTCCCGCAATTGATATCCCCCAAAATCTATATGCCCCGCAATTTATACATGCCTCAATTTATATCCCCCACAATTTATATCCCCCCACAATTCATATCCCCCACAATTTATGCACGCCTCAATTTATATCCGCCCACAATTTATATCCCCCCACAATTTATATCCCTTCACAATGTATAACCCACCGCAATTTCTATCCCCCACAATTTATGTCCCCCACAATTTATATCACCCCACAATGTATATCCCCCACAATTTGTATCCCCCACAATGTATATCCAACCACAAATTATATCCTTCCACAATTTATATCCCCCCGCAATTTATATCGCCCACAATTTATATCGCCCACAATTTATATCCCCCCACAATTTATATCCCTTCACAATGTATATCCCACCGCACATTTTATCCCCCAAAATTTATGTCCCCCACAATTTATATCACCCCACAATGTATATCCTACCACAATTTATATCCCCCCAGAATTTATATCCCCCCGCAATTTATATCCCCTGCAATTTACAGCCCCCATGATTTATGCACGCATCAGTTTATATCCTCCCATAATTTATATGGCCCTATAATATATATCCCCGCACAATATATATCTCCACAATTTATATCCACCACAATTTACATCCCCCATAATTTATATCCCCCCACAAGTTATATCCCCCTCAATTTATATCCCCCGCAATTTATATCCCCCACAACTGACATCCCTCCATAAGTTATAATCCCCCACAATTGATATCGCCCTGCAATTTATCTCACCCGCTATTTATATCCCGCACAATCAATATCCCCCACAATTTATATCCCCCCGCAATTCATATCCCCCACAATTTATACACGCCTCAATTTATATCCCCCACAATTTATATACCCCAGCAATTTATATCCCCCCTCAATTTATATCACCAACAATTTATATCCCCCACAATTTATATCCCACCGCTATTTATATACCCCAAAATTTATATCCCCCCAAGTTATATACCTCCGCAATTTATACGCCCCTCAATTTATATCCCCCACAATTTATATCCCCCCACAATTTATACCCCCCTCAATTTATATCCCCCACAATTAATATCCCCCCGCATTTTATATCCCCCCCCCGCAATTTATATCCCCCACAATTTATATCCTCCCTCATTTTATATCCCTCAGATCTTATATCCTCCCGCAATTGATATCCCCCCACAATCTATATCCCCCACAATTCATATCCCCACAATTTATATCCCCCACAATTTATAAATGCCTCAATTTATATCCCCCACAATTCATATCCCCCAAAATTTATATCCCCCACAAATTATACATGCCTCAATTTATATCCCCCACAATTTATATCCCCCCGCAATTCATATCCCCCACAATTTTTGCACGCCACAAGTTATATCCCCCACAATTTATATCACCCACAATATATATTCCCCACAATTTATATCACCCCGCAAGTTATATCCCCCACAATTTATATCCCCCACAATTTATATCCCACCGCTATTTATATCCCCCAAAATTTATATCCCCCACAATTTATATCCACCACAATTCAAATCCCCCAGCAATTTATATCCCCCAGAAATTTATATCCCCCCGCAATTTATATCCCCCACAATTTATATCCCCCACAATTTATATCCCCCCGCAATATATCAACCGCAATTTCTATCCTACCACAATTTATATCCCCCACAATTTATATCCTCGCTCAATTTATATCCCCCATAATTTATGATCCCCACAATTTATATCCCCTCACAACTTTTATCCTCCCTCAATTTATATCGCCCCACAATTTATAACCCCCCTCAGTTGATAAACCCCAAAATTCATATTCCCCACAATTTATATCCTCCACAATTTATATCCCCCCACAATTTATATCCCCCACAATTTATATCCCCCCGCAATTTATATCCCCCACAATTTATACTCGCCTCAATTTATATCCCCCACAATTTGTATCCCCCGCAATTCATATCCCCCCACAATTTATAACCCCCTCAATTGATAACCCCCAAAATTCATATTCCCCAAATTTATATCCTCACGCAATTGATATCCCCACAATTTATATCTCACCACAATTCATATGCCCCAGCAATTTATAAATCCCCCGCAATTTATATCACCCACAATTTGTATTCCACACAATTTATGTCAGCCCGCAATTTATATCCCCCACAATTTTTATCCACCACAATTTATATCCCCCGCAATTTATACCCCCCGCAATTTATGTCCCCCACAATTTATACACGCCTCAATTTATATCCCCCCACAATTAAAATCCCCCCGCATTTTATATTCCCCCCGCAATTTATATCCCCCACAATTTATATTCCCCGCAATTTATGTCCCCCGGAATTCATATCCCACTGCAATTTATATCCCCAATCAATTGATATCCCCCCACAATTTATATCCACCACAATTTATATCCTCCCGCAATTTATATCCCCCACAACTTTTATCCCCCCTCAATTTATATCCCCCGCAATTTATACGTGCATCATTTTTTATCCCCCCACAATTTATATCCCCCCACAATTTATATCCCCCCGCACTTTGTATCCCCCACAATTTATGCACGCCTCAATTTATATCCCCCCACAATTTATATCCCCCCACAATTTATACCCCCCGCAATGTATATCCCCCACAATTAATATCCCCCTGCATTTTATATCCCCCCGCAATTTATATCGCCTCACAATTTATATACCCCTCAATTTATATACCCCGCAATTCATATCCCCCCGCAATTTATATCCCCAATCAATTGATATCCCCCCACAATTTATATGCCCCACAATTTATATCCTCCCTCAATGTATATCCCCCAGAACTTATATCCTCCCGCAATTGATATTCCCCCCACAATTCATATCCCCCACAATTCATATCCCCAAAAATTATATCCCCACAATTTATACATGCCTCCATTTATATCCCCCACAATTCATATCCCACAAAATGTATATCCACCACAATTTATACATGCCTCAATTTATATCCCCCACAATTTATATCCCCCCGCAATTCATATCCCCCACAATTTATACATGCCACAAATTATATCCCACACAATTTATATCCCCCCGCAATTTATATCCCCCCACAATTTATATCACCCACAATTTATATTCCCCACAATTTATATCACCCCGCAATTTATATCCCCCACAATTTATATTCTACCGCTGTTTATATCCCCTTAAAATTTAAATCCCCCACAATTTATATCCCCCACAATTTATATCCTCCCGCAATTTATATCCCCCACAATTTATATTCTACCGCTATTTATATCCCCTTAAAATTTAAATCCCCCACCATTTATAATCCCCACAATTTATATCCTCCCGCAATTTATATCCCCCACAACTTTTATCCCCCCTCAATTTATATCCCCCCGCAATTTATACATGCATCATTTTTTATCCCCCCACAATTTATATCCCCCCACAATTTATATCCCCCCGCAGTTTATATCCCCCACAATTTATGCACGCCTCAATTTATATCCCCCCACAATTTATATCCCCCCACAATCTATACCCCCCGCAATTTATATCCCCCACAATTAATATCCCACGTCATTTTATATCCCCCCGCAATTTATATCCCCCACAATTTATATACCCCTCAATTTATATACCCCGCAATTCATATCCCCCCGCAATTTATATCCCCAATCTATTGATATCCCCCCACAATTATTATGCCCCACAATTTATATCCTCCCTCAATGTATATCCCCCAGAACTTATATCCTCCCGCAATTGATATTCCCCCCACAATTCATATCCCCCACAATTCATATCCCCCAAAAATTATATCCCCACAATTTATACATGCCTCCATTTATATCCCCCACAATTCATATCCCCCAAAATGTATATCTCCCACAATTTATACATGCCTCAATTTATATCCCCCACAATTTATATCCCACCGCAATTCATATCCCCCACAATTTATACACGCCACAAATTATATCCCACACAATTTATATCCCCCGCAATTTATATGCCCCCACAATTTATATCACCCCGCAATTTATATCCCCCACAATTTATATTCTACCGCTATTTATATCCCCTTAAAATTTAAATCCCCCACAATTTATATCCACCACAATTTATATCCCCCCGCAATATATCAACAGCAATTTATATCCCAGAGCAATTTATATCCCACCGCAATTTATATCCCCCACAATTTATATCCCCCACAATTTATATCCCCCCGCAATATATCAACAGCAATTTATATCCTACCACAATTTATAACCCCCACAATTTATATCCTCCCTCAATTTATATCCCCCATAATTTTTGATCCCCCACGATTTATATCACCTCACAACTTTTATCCCCCTCAATGTATATCCCCCTCAATTTATACATGCATCATTTTTTATCCCCCCAGAATTTATATCCCCCACAATTTATATCCCCCCACAATTTATATCCCCCCGCAATTTATATCCCCCGCAATTTATATCCCCCGCATTTCATAACCCCCCACAATTTACAGCACCCACAAGTTATATCCCCCACAATTTATACACCCCTCAATTAAAATCCCCCCGCATTTTATATCCTCCCGCAATTTATATCTCCCACAATTTATATCCCCCGCAATTTATATCCCCCACAATTCATATCCCCCCACAATTTATATCCCCAATCAATTGACATCCCCCCACAATTTACATCCCCCACAATTTATATCATCCCTCAATTTATATCCCCCAGATCTTATATCCTCCCGCAATTGATATCCCCCCACAATCTATATCCCGCACAATTCATATCCCCAAAATTTATGTCCACCACAAATTATACATGCCTCAATTTATATCCCCTACAATTTATATCCCCCCGCAATTCATATCCCCCACAATTTATGCACGCCACAATTTATATCCCCCACAATTTATATCACCCACAATTTATACATGCCTCAATTTATATCCCCCCACAATTTATATCCCCCCGCAATTTTTATCCCCCGCAATTTATATCCCCCGCAATTCATAACCCCCCACAATTTACAACACCCACAGGTTATATCCCCCACAATTTATATCCCCCGCAATTTATATCCCCCCACAACTTACATCCCCCCATAATTTATAATCCCCCACAATTGATATCTCCCCGCAATTCATATCCCCCACAATTTATGCACGCCACAATTTATATCCCCCACAATTTATATCACCCACAATTTATATTCCCCACAATTTATATCACCCCGCAAGTTATATCCCCCACAATTTATATCCCCCACAATTTATATCCCACCGCTATTTATATCCCCCAAAATTTATATCCCCCACAATTTATATCCACCACAATTCAAATCCCCGAGCAATTTATATCCCCCAGATACTTATATCCCCCCGCAATTTATATCCCCCACAATTTATATCCCCCACAATTTATATACCCCTGCAATATATCAACCGCAATTTATATCCTACCACAATTTATATCCCCCACAATTTATATCCTCCCTCAATTTATATCCCCCATAATTTATGATCCCCCACAATTTATATCCCCTCACTACTTTTATCCTCCCTCAATTTATATCCCCCCACAATTTATAACCCCCCTCAATTGATAACCCTCAAAATTCATATTCCCCACAATTTATATCCTCCACAATTTATATCCCCGCACAATTTATATCCCCCACAATTTTCATCCCCCCGCAATTTATATCCCCCACAATTTATACACGCCTCAATTTATATCCCCCCACAATTTATATCCCCCGCAATTCATATCCCCCCACAATTTATAACCCCCTCAATTGATAACCCCCAAAATTCATATTCCCCACAATTTATATCCTCCCGCAATTGATATCCCCACAATTTATATTTTACCACAATTCATATCCCCCAGCAATTTATAAACCCCCCACAATTTATATCACCCACAATTTATATTCCACACAATTTATATCACCCCGCAATTTATATTGCCCACAATTTTTATCCACCACAATTTATATCCTCCCGCAATTGATATCCCCCCACAATTTATATCCCCCACAATTCATATTCCCCACAATTTATATCCCCCACAATGTATATTCCCCTGCAATTTATATCCCCCACAATTTATATCACCCATAATTTATATCACCCACAATTTATATCCACCCGCAATTTATATCTCCCACAATTTATATCCCCCACCATTTATATCCCACCGTAATTTATATCCCCCAAAATTTACATAACCCACAATTTATATCTCACTGCAATTTATACCCCCCTCAATTTATATCCCCCCACAATTTATAACCCTCCACAATTTATATGCCCCATAATTTATATCCCACCGCAATCTATATCCCCCCACAATTTATGCCCCCCCACAGTTTATATCCCTTCACAATATATATCCCACCGCAATTTATATACCCCTAAATTTATATCCCCACAATTTATATCCCCCAAATTTATATACCCCAGCAATTTATATCCCCCACAATATATATCCCCACAACTTATATTCCCCACAATTTACATCCCCCATAATTTATATCCCCCCACAGGTTATATCCCACACAACGTTTATCCCCCGCAATTTATTTCCCCCACAACTTAAATCCCCCCAGAATTTATATCCCCCCACAATTGTAATCCCCACAATTCATATCCCCCCGAAATTTATATCCCCCACAATTTACATCCCCCCATAATTTATATCACCCCACAATTAATATCCCCCCGCAATTTATGTGCCTCCACAATTTGCATCACCCTCAATTTATATCCCCCGCAATTTATATCCCCCATTATTTATATCCCATCACAATTTATATCCCCCGCAATTTATATCCCCCCGTAATTTATATCCCCCTTCAATTTATATCCCCTGCAAGTTATAACCCCCACAATGTCTTTCCTGCCACAATTTATTTCCCTCCACAATTTATATACCTCCACAATTTATATTCCCCAGCACTTTATATCCCCCACAATTTATATACCCCACAATTTTATGCCCCCGCAATTTATATCCCCCACAATTTATATCCCTCCACAATTTATATACCTCCACAATTTATATTCCCCCGCAATTTATATCCCCCATAATTTATAATCCCCCACAATTGATATCGCCCTGCAATTTATATCACCCGAAATTTATCTCCCCCACAATCAATATCCCTCCGCAAGTTATATCCCTCCGCAATTTATACCCCCCTCAATTTATATACCCCACAATTTATATCCCCCAACAATTTATATCCCCCCACTATTTATTTCGCCCCTCATTTATATCCCGCCGCAATTTATATCCCGCCTCAATTGATATCCCCCCACAATTTATATCCCCCACAATTTATATCCTCCCTCAATTTATATCCCCCACAATTTATATATTCCCGCAATTGATATCCCCCCACAATTTATATCCCCCACAATTCATATCCCTCAAAATTTCTATCCCCCACAATTTATATCACCCACAATTTATATTCCCCACAATTTATATCACCCCGCAATTTATATCCCCCACAATTCATATCCCCCACAATTTATACACGCCTCAATTTATATCCCCCACAATTTATATCCCCCCGCAATTTATATCCCCCCACAATTTATATCACCCACAATTTATATTCCCTCAATTTATAGCACCCCGCAATTTATTTCCCCCACAATTTATATCCCTCCGCAATTTATATCCCCCAAAATTTATATGCCCCGCAATTTATATCACCCGCAATTCATATCCCCCCGCAATTTATAACACACCTCAATTGATAACCCCCAAAATTTATAGTCCCCACAATTTATATCCTCCCTCAATTTATATTCCCCACAATTTATATCACCCCGCAATTGATATCCCCCACAATTTATATCCTACCACAATTTATACACGCCTCAATTTATATCCCCCACAATTTATATCCGCCCGCAATTTATATCCCCCCACAATTTATATCACCCACAATTTATATTCCCTCAATTTATAGCACCCCGCAATTTATATCCCCCACAATTTATATCCCACCGCAATTTATATCCCCCAAAATTTATATGCCCCGCAATTTATATCACCCGCAATTCATATCCCCCCGCAATTTATAACACACCTCAATTGATAACCCCCAAAATCTATAGTCCCCACAATTTATATCCTCCCTCAATTTATATCCCCCACAATTTATTTCCTCCTGCACTTGATATCCCCCACAATTTATATCCTACCACAATTCATATCGCCCGCTAATTTCGATCCCACAACAATTTCTGTCCCCCCGCAATTTATAAACCCCCCACAAATTATATCATCCACAATTTATATTCCCCACTATTTATATCCCACCGCAATTCATATCCCCCAAAATTTATATCCCCCAACATATATATCCCCCACAATTTATATCCCCCAGCAATTTAGATCCACCAGCAGTTTATATCTCCCCGCAATTTATATCCCCCATAATTTATGTCCCCCACAATTTATATCCGCCCGCAACATATCACCCGCAATTTATATCCTGCCACAATTTATTTCCCCCACAAATTATATCCACCCTCAATTTATATCCCCCTTAATTTATGTTCCCCCACAATTTATATCCCCTCACAATTTTTATCCCCCCTCAATTTATATCCCCCGCAATTTATACATGCATCATTTTTTAGCCCCACACATGTTGTATCCCTCCGCAATTTATACCCCCCTTAATTTATGTCCCTCCACAATTTATATCCCCCCACAGTTTATATCCCCCCACAATTCATATCCCCCGCAATTTATACATGCCTCAATTTATATCCCCCCACTATTTATTACCCCCCGTAATTTATATCCCCCCGCAATTTATATCCCCCTCAATTTATATTCCCCCGCAATTTATCTCCCCCGCAATTCATATTGCCCCGCAATTTATATCCACCCGCAATTGATATCACCCCACTATTTTTATCCCACACAAGTTCTATCCTCCCTCAATTCATTTCACCCCACAATTTATATCCCCCGCAATTCATATCCCCCCAAATTTATACACCATAGCAATTTATATCCCCCCTCAATTTATATCCCCCCACCAATTATAAAATCCCCACAATTTATATCCCTCATAATGTATATCCCCCCACAAGTTATATCCCCCACAATATCTTTCCTACCACAATTTATGTCGCACCGCAATTTATATCCCCCCGCAATTTTTAGCCCTCTCAATTTATATCCTCCCGCAATTTATAACCCCCCGCAATTTATATCCGCCCACAATTTTTACCCCCCACAATTTAAATCCCCCGCAAGTTATATCCCCCCAGAATTTATATCCCCCCGCAATTTATATCCCCCGCAATTTATATCACCCGCAATTTATAAACGCATCAGTTTATATCCTCCCATAATTTATATTGCCCCATAATTTAGATCGCCCCACAATATATATCCCCACAGTTTATATCCCCCACAATTTACATCCCCATAATTTATATCCCCCCACAAGTTATGTCCCACACAACGTTTATCCCCCACAATTTATATCCCCCACAAACTAAATCCACCCATAATTTATATCTCCCCGCTATTGCAATCCACACAATCTCCCCAGAATTTATATCCCCCCACAATTGTAATCCCCACAATTCATATCCCCCCGAAATTTATATCCCCCACAATTTACATCCCCCCATAATTTATATCACGCCACAATTAATATCCCCCCGCAATTTATGTGCCTCCACAATTTATATCCCCCACAATTTGCATCACCCTCAATTTATATCCCCCCGCAATTTATATCCCCCACAATTTACAACCCCCCATAATTTATATCCCCCCAAAATTAATATCCCCCGCAATTTATATGCCTCCACAATTTATATCCCCCACAATTTACATCACCCCGCAATTTATATCCCCCGCAATTTAAATCTCCCCATTATTTATATCCCCCCCAATTTATATCCCCCACAATTTTTATGACCCCGCAATTTATATCCCACACAATTAATATCCCTCCACAATTTATATACCTCCACAATTTATATTCCCCCGCAATTTATATCCCCCATAATTTATAATACCCCGCAATTGATATCGCCCTGCAATTTATATCACCCACAATTGATATCCCCCACAATCAATATCCCCCGCAAGTTATGTCCCTCCGCAATTTATACCCCCCTCAATTTATATTCCCCCACAATTTATATCCCCCCACAATTTATATCCCCTCGCATTTATAGACCGCAGCAATTTATATCCCACTCAATTTATATCCCCCGCAATTCATATCCACCCACAGTTTATATCCCCCTCAATTGATATCCCCCCACAATTTATATCGCCACAATTTATATCCTCCCTCAATTTATGTCCCCCCACGATTTACATCCTCCCGCCATTGATATCCCCCCAAAATTTATATACCCCACAATTCATATCCCCCAAAATTTATATCCACCACAATTTATACACGCCTCAATTCATATCCCCCACAATTTATATGCCCCCGCAATTTATATCCCCCACAATTTATACACGCCTCAATTTATATACCCCACAATTTATATCCCCCCACAATTTATATCCCCCCACAATTTATATCACCCACAATTTCTATTCCCCTCAATTTATATCCCACCTCAATTTCAATCCCCCAAAATTTATATCCCCCACAATTTATATCCCTCACAATTCAAATCCCCCAACAATTGATATCCACTCGCAATTTATATCCCCCACAATTTATATCCCCCCGCAATATATCACCCGCAATTTATATCCTACCACAATTTATATCCCCCACAATTTATATCTTCCCTCAATTTATATCCCCCATAATTTATGATCCCCCACAATTTATATCCCCTCACAATTTTTATCCCCCCTCAGTTTATATCCCCCGCAATTTATATATGCATCATTTTTTATTGCGCCACAATTTATATCCCCCCACAATTTATATCCCCCGGCAATTTATATCCCCCACAATTTATACACGCCTCAATTTATATCCCCCCTCAATTTATATCCCCCCTCAATTTATATCCCTCCGCAATTTATATCCCCCGCTATTTATATCACCCACAATTTCTATTCCCCTCAATTTATATCACTCCGCAATTTAAATCCCCCCCAATTTATATCCCCCACAATTTATATCCCACCTCAATTTCAATCCCCCAAAATTTATATCCCCCACAATTTATATCCCTCACAATTCAAATCCCCCAACAATTGATATCCACTCGCAATTTATATCCCCCACAATTTATATCCCCCCGCAATATATCACCCACAATTTATATCCTACCACAATTTATATCCCCCACAATTTATATCTTCCCTCAATTTATATCCCCCATAATTTATGATCCCCCACAATTTATATCCCCTCACAATTTTTATCCCCCCTCAATTTATATCCCCCGCAATTTATATATGCATCATTTTTTATTGCGCCACAATTTATATCCCCCCACAATTTATATCCCCCGGCAATTTATATCCCCCACAATTTATACACGCCTCAATTTATATCCCCCCTCAATTTATATCCCCCCTCAATTTATATCCCTCCGCAATTTATATCCCCCGCTATTTATATCCCCCACAATTTGTATCCCCCGCAATTTATATCGCCCGCAATTCATAACTCCCACAATTTATATTCCCCACAATTTATATCCTCCCTCAATTTTTATCCCCCACACACTATATCCTCCCGCAATTGCTATACCCCCACAATTTCTATCCCCCACAATTCATATCCCCCGATAATTTATTTCCCCCAACAATGTCTCTCCCCCCACAATTTATATCACCCACCATTTATATTCCCCGCAAATTATATCATTCCGCAAATTATATCCCCCACTTTTTATATCACCCACAATTTATATCCTCCCTCAATTAATATCCCCCATAATTTATGATCCCCTCACAATTTTTATCCCCCTAAATTTATATCCCCCCCAATTTATATCCCCCGCAATTTATACATGCATCATTTTTTATCCCCCCACAAGTGATATCCCCCTGCAATTTCTATCCTCCCGCAATTTATATCCCCCCGCAATTTATATCCCCCCGCAATTTTAACCCCCCTCAATTTATATCCTCCCGCAATTTATATCCCCCCGCAATTTATATCCACCCACAATTTTTGCCCCCTACAATTAAAATCACCCGCAAGTTATATCCCCCCAGAAATTATATCCCCCCGCAATTTATATCCCCCGCTATTTATACACGCATCAGCTTATATCCTCCCATAATTTATATCGCCCCATAATTTATATCCCCCCACAATTTATATCCCCCACAATTGTCATCACCCATAATGTATCTCCCCCCACAAGTTATATCCCACACAATGTATATCGCCCGCAATTTATATCCCCCACAATTTACATCTCCCCATAATTTATATCCCCCCACAATTTATATCCCCCAGCAATTTATATGCCTCCACTATTTAGATCCCCCACAATTTAAATCACCCTTCAATTTATATCCCATGCAATTTAAATCTCCCCATTATTTTTATCCCACCACAATTTATATCCCTCCGCAATTTATATCCCCCGCTATTTATATCCCCCACAATTTGTATCCCCCGCAATTTATATCGCCCGCAATTCATAACTCCCACAATTTATATTCCCCACAATTTATATCCTCCCTCAATTTTTATCCCCCACACACTATATCCTCCCGCAATTGCTATACCCCCACAATTTCTATCCCCCACAATTCATATCCCCCGATAATTTATTTCCCCCAACAATGTCTCTCCCCCCACAATTTATATCACCCACCATTTATATTCCCCGCAAATTATATCATTCCGCAAATTATATCCCCCACTTTTTATATCACCCACAATTTATATCCTCCCTCAATTAATATCCCCCATAATTTATGATCCCCTCACAATTTTTATCCCCCCTAAATTTATATCCCCCCCAATTTATATCCCCCGCAATTTATACATGCATCATTTTTTATCCCCCCACAAGTGATATCCCCCTGCAATTTCTATCCTCCCGCAATTTATATCCCCCCGCAATTTATATCCCCCCGCAATTTTAACCCCCCTCAATTTATATCCTCCCGCAATTTATATCCCCCCGCAATTTATATCCACCCACAATTTTTGCCCCTTACAATTAAAATCACCCGCAAGTTATATCCCCCCAGAAATTATATCCCCCCGCAATTTATATCCCCCGCTATTTATACACGCATCAGTTTATATCCTGACATAATTTATATCGCCCCATAATTTATATCCCCCCACAATTTATATCCCCCACAATTGTCATCACCCATAATGTATCTCCCCCCACAAGTTATATCCCACACAATGTATATCGCCCGCAATTTATATCCCCCACAATTTACATCTCCCCATAATTTATATCCCCCCACAATTTATATCCCCCAGCAATTTATATGCCTCCACTATTTAGATCCCCCACAATTTAAATCACCCTTCAATTTATATCCCATGCAATTTAAATCTCCCCATTATTTTTATCCCACCACAATTTATATCCCCCGCAATTTATATCCCCCCGCAAATTATATCCCCCCTCAATTTATATGCCCCGCAATTTATAACCCCTACAATGTATATCCTGCCACAATTTATATCCCTCCACAATTTATATACCTCCACAATTTATATTCCCCCGCAATTTATATACCCCACAATTTATATCCACCACAATTTTTCTCCACCCACACTTTATATTCCCAACAATTTATATCCCTCCACAATTTATAGACCTCCACAAATTTTATCCCCCCGCAATTTGTATACCCCACAATGGATATCCTACTACAATTTATATCCATCCACAAATTATATCCCCCCACTATTTATATCCCCCCACAATTTATATCCCCTCACAATTTTTATCCCCCCTCAATTTATATCCCCCGCAATTTATATATGCATCATTTTTTATTGCGCCACAATTTATATCCCCCCACAATTTATATCCCCCGGCAATTTATATCCCCCACAATTTATACACGCCTCAATTTATATCCCCCCTCAATTTATATCCCCCCTCAATTTATATCCCTCCGCAATTTATATCCCCCGCTATTTATATCCCCCACAATTTGTATCCCCCGCAATTTATATCGCCCGCAATTCATAACTCCCACAATTTATATTCCCCACAATTTATATCCTCCCTCAACTTTTATCCCCCACACACTATATCCTCCCGCAATTGCTATACCCCCACAATTTCTATCCCCCACAATTCATATCCCCCGATAATTTATTTCCCCCAACAATGTCTCTCCCCCCACAATTTATATCACCCACCATTTATATTCCCCGCAAATTATATCATTCCGCAAATTATATCCCCCACTTTTTATATCACCCACAATTTATATCCTCCCTCAATTAATATCCCCCATAATTTATGATCCCCTCACAATTTTTATCCCCCTAAATTTATATCCCCCCCAATTTATATCCCCCGCAATTTATACATGCATCATTTTTTATCCCCCCACAAGTGATATCCCCCTGCAATTTCTATCCTCCCGCAATTTATATCCCCCCGCAATTTATATCCCCCCGCAATTTTAACCCCCCTCAATTTATATCCTCCCGCAATTTATATCCCCCCGCAATTTATATCCACCCACAATTTTTGCCCCCTACAATTAAAATCACCCGCAAGTTATATCCCCCCAGAAATTATATCCCCCCGCAATTTATATCCCCCGCTATTTATACACGCATCAGCTTATATCCTCCCATAATTTATATCGCCCCATAATTTATATCCCCCCACAATTTATATCCCCCACAATTGTCATCACCCATAATGTATCTCCCCCCACAAGTTATATCCCACACAATGTATATCGCCCGCAATTTATATCCCCCACAATTTACATCTCCCCATAATTTATATCCCCCCACAATTTATATCCCCCAGCAATTTATATGCCTCCACTATTTAGATCCCCCACAATTTAAATCACCCTTCAATTTATATCCCATGCAATTTAAATCTCCCCATTATTTTTATCCCACCACAATTTATATCCCTCCGCAATTTATATCCCCCGCTATTTATATCCCCCACAATTTGTATCCCCCGCAATTTATATCGCCCGCAATTCATAACTCCCACAATTTATATTCCCCACAATTTATATCCTCCCTCAATTTTTATCCCCCACACACTATATCCTCCCGCAATTGCTATACCCCCACAATTTCTATCCCCCACAATTCATATCCCCCGATAATTTATTTCCCCCAACAATGTCTCTCCCCCCACAATTTATATCACCCACCATTTATATTCCCCGCAAATTATATCATTCCGCAAATTATATCCCCCACTTTTTATATCACCCACAATTTATATCCTCCCTCAATTAATATCCCCCATAATTTATGATCCCCTCACAATTTTTATCCCCCCTAAATTTATATCCCCCCCAATTTATATCCCCCGCAATTTATACATGCATCATTTTTTATCCCCCCACAAGTGATATCCCCCTGCAATTTCTATCCTCCCGCAATTTATATCCCCCCGCAATTTATATCCCCCCGCAATTTTAACCCCCCTCAATTTATATCCTCCCGCAATTTATATCCCCCCGCAATTTATATCCACCCACAATTTTTGCCCCTTACAATTAAAATCACCCGCAAGTTATATCCCCCCAGAAATTATATCCCCCCGCAATTTATATCCCCCGCTATTTATACACGCATCAGTTTATATCCTGACATAATTTATATCGCCCCATAATTTATATCCCCCCACAATTTATATCCCCCACAATTGTCATCACCCATAATGTATCTCCCCCCACAAGTTATATCCCACACAATGTATATCGCCCGCAATTTATATCCCCCACAATTTACATCTCCCCATAATTTATATCCCCCCACAATTTATATCCCCCAGCAATTTATATGCCTCCACTATTTAGATCCCCCACAATTTAAATCACCCTTCAATTTATATCCCATGCAATTTAAATCTCCCCATTATTTTTATCCCACCACAATTTATATCCCCCGCAATTTATATCCCCCCGCAAATTATATCCCCCCTCAATTTATATGCCCCGCAATTTATAACCCCTACAATGTATATCCTGCCACAATTTATATCCCTCCACAATTTATATACCTCCACAATTTATATTCCCCCGCAATTTATATACCCCACAATTTATATCCACCACAATTTTTCTCCACCCACACTTTATATTCCCAACAATTTATATCCCTCCACAATTTATAGACCTCCACAAATTTTATCCCCCCGCAATTTGTATACCCCACAATGGATATCCTACTACAATTTATATCCATCCACAAATTATATCCCCCCACTATTTATATCCCCCCACAATTTATATCCCCCCGCAATTTATATCCCCCGCAATTTATACACGCCTCCATTTATATAAACCCACAATTTATATCCCCCCTCAATTTACATCCACCAGCAATTTATATCCCACGCAATTCATATCCCCCGCAATTTATATACCCCCTCAATTGATATCCCCCCACAATTTATATCCCCCACAATTTATATCCTCCCTCAATTTATATCCCCCACATTTTATATCATCCCGCAATTGGTATCCTCCCACAATTTATATCCCCCACAATTGATATCCTACCACAATTTATATCCCCCACAATTTATATCATCCCGCAATTGGTATCCTCCCGCAATTTATATTCCCCCTCAATTGATATCCACCCACAATTTATATCCCCCACAATTTATATCCTCCCTCAATTTATATCCCCCACATTTTATATCATCCCGCAATTGGTATCCTCCCACAATTTATATCCCCCACAATTCATATACCCCACAATTTATATCCCCCGCAATTTATATCCCCCCACAATTTATGTCCCCCACAATTTATATCCCCCACAATTTATATCCCACGGCAATTTGTATCCCCCAAAATTTATATCCCCACAATGTATATCCCCCACAAGTTTTATCCCCCAGCAATTTATATCCCCCAGCAATTTTTTATCGTCCCGCAATTTATATCCCCCCGCGATATTTCACCCGCAATTTATATCCTACCACAGTTTATATCCCCCACAATTTTATCCCCCCTCAAGTTATATCCCCCGCAATTTATATATGCTCAATTTTTATCCCCCCACAATTTATATCCCCCACAATTCATATCCCCCACAATTTATACCCACCCTCAATTTATATCCCCCATAATTTATGATCCCCACAATTTATATCCTCCCACAATCTATGTCCCTCCACGTTTTATATCCTCCCGCAATTGATATCCCCCCACAATTTATATCCCCCACAATTCATATCCCCCAAAATTTATATACCTCCACAATTAATATTCCCCCGCAATTTTTATCCCACACAATTTATATCCCCCAGAATTTTTATTCCCCCGCAATTTGTATACCCCACAATGGATATCCGACCACAATTTATATCCCTCCACAAATTATATCCCCCCACAATTTATATATCCCCACAATTTATATCCCCACAAAATTTATATCCACCCGCAATTTATATCCCCCGCAATTTATACACGCCTCAATTTATATAACCCCACAATTTATATCCCCCCGCAATTTACATCCCCAGCAATTTATGTCCCCCGCAATTCATATCCCCCCACAATTTATATCCCCCACAATTTATATCCACCCTCAATTTATATACCCCACAATTTATATCCTCCCGCAATTGATATCCTCCCACAATTTATATCCTCCCGCAATTTATATCCCCCACAATTTATACACGCCTCAATTTATATACCCCACAATTTATATCCCCCCGCATTTTATATCCCCCCACAATTTATATCACCCAATATTTCTATTCCCCACAATTTATATCACCCCGCAATTTACATCCCCCACAATTTATATCCCCCACAATTTATATCCCCCGCAATTTCTCTCCCCGCACAATTGATGTCACCCCGCAATTTATATCCCCCACAATTTATATTCCCCCGCAATATATCACCCACAATTTATATCCAACCACAATTTATATCCCCCACAATTTATATCCTCCCTCAATTTATATCCCCCATAATTTATGATCCCCCACAATTTATATCCCCTCACAATTTTTATCCCCCCTCAATTTATATCCCCCACAATTTATACACGCCTCAATTTATATCCCCCTCAATTTATATCCCCCCGCAATTCATATCCCCCTCTATTTATATCCCCCGCAATTTGTATCCCCCGCAATTTATATCCCCCGCGATTCATATCCCCCCACAATTTATATTCCCCACAATTTATATCCTCCCTCAATTTTTATCCCACACAAATTATATCCTCCCGCAATTGATATGCTCCCACAATTTCTATCCCCCACAATTCATATCCCCCGATAATTTATATCCCCCAACAATTTATATCCCCCCACAATTTATATCACCCACAATTCATATCACCCCGCAAATTATATCCCCCACAATTTATAACACCCACAATTTATATCCTCCCTCAATTTATATCCCCCATAATTTATGTTCCCCCACAATTTATATCCCCTCACAATTTTTATCCCCCCTCAATTTATATCCCCCACAATTTATATCCCCCCACAAGTGATATCCCCCTGCAATTTATATCCCCCACAATTTATATCCCCACAATCTATATCCCCACATAAGTTATATCCCTCCGCAATTTATACCCTCCTTAATTTATGTCCCCCATTAATTTATCTCCCCCACAATGGAACACGCCTCAATTTATATCCCCCCTCAATTTATATCCCCCCGCAATTTATATCCCCCGCTATTTATATCCCCCACAATTTGTATCCCCTCACAATTTGTATCCCCCCTCAATTTATATCCCCGCACAATTTATATCCCCCCGCAATTTATATCCCCCGCAATTTATACATGCCTCAATTTATATCCCTCCACAATTTATATCCCCACGTAATTTATATCCCCCCGCAATTTATATCCCCCACAATTTATATCTCCCCGCAATTTATATCCCCCGCAATTCATATCCCCCCGCAATTTATATCCCCCCGCAATTGATATCACCCCACTATTTATATAGCACACAATTTATATCCTCCCTCAATTTATATCCCCCACAATTTATATCCTCCCTCAATTCATATCACCCCACAATTTCTATCCCCCGCTATTCATATCCACCCGCAATTCGTATTCTCCCGCAATTGATATCCCCCCACAATTTATATCCCCCACAATTCATATCCCCAACAATTTATATCCCCCACAATTTATATCCCCCCGCAATTTATATCCCCCACAATTTATATCTCCCACAATTTATATCACCCACAATTTATATCACCCCGCATGTTATATCCCCCACAATTTATATCCCCCCCAATTTATATCCCCCCACAATTATAACCCTCCACAATTTATATCCCTCCGCAATTTATATCCCCCACAATTTATATCCCACCGCAATTTATATCCCCCACAATTTATATCCCCGCACAATTTATATCCCCCCGCAATTTATATCCCCCGCAATTTATACATGCCTCAATTTATATCCCTCCACAATTTATATCCCCACGTAATTTATATCCCCCCGCAATTTATATCCCCCACAATTTATATCTCCCCGCAATTTATATCCCCCGCAATTCATTTCCCCCCGCAATTTATATCCCCCCGCAATTGATATCACCCCACTATTTATATAGCACACAATTTATATCCACCCTCAATTTATATCCCCCACAATTTATATCCTCCCTCAATTCATATCACCCCACAATTTATATCCCCCACAATTCATATCCACCCGCAATTCGTAATCTCCCGCAATTGATATCCCCCCACAATTTATATCCCCCACAATTCATATCCCCAACAATTTATATCCCCCACAATTTATATCCCCCCGCAATTTATATCCCCCACAATTTATATCTCCCACAATTTATATCACCCACAATTTATATCACCCCGCAAGTTATATCCCCCACAATTTATATCCCCCCCAATTTATATCCCCCCACAATTATAACCCTGCACAATTTATATCCCTCCGCAATTTATATCACCCACAATTTATATCCCACCGCAATTTATATCCACCAAAATTTATATCCCCACAATTTATATACCCCCAAATTTATATACCCTAGCAATTTATATCCTCCCGCAATTCATATCCCCCCTCAATTTATATCCGCCCACAAATTATAAATCCCCACAATTTATATCCCCCCTAATGTATATCCCCCCACAAGTTATATTCCGCGCAATTTATACACCCCTAAATTTATATACCCTCACAATTTATATCCCCCACAATGTATATCCCCCACAATTTATATCCCCCACAATATCTTTCCTACCACAATTTATGTCCCTCCAGAATTGATATCCCCCCAATTTATATCCCCCCACAATTTCAATCCCCACAATTTATATCCCCCATAATTTACATCTCCCCATAATTTATATCCCCCCACAATTTATATCCCCCCGCAATTTATATGCCTGCACAATTTAGATCCCCCACAATTTAAATCACCCCGCAATTTATATCCCCCACAATTTAAATCTCCCCATTATTTATATCCCACCACAATTTATATCCCCCGCAATTTATATCCCCCCGCAATTTATATCCCCCCTCAATTTATATCCCCGGCAATTTATAACCCCGACAATGTATATCCTGCCACAATTTATATCCCTCCATAACTTATATACCTCCACAATTTATATTCCCCCGCAATTTATATCCCCCACAATTTATGTCCCCCACAATTTTTATTCCACCACAATTTATATCCCTCCACAATTTATATACCTCCAAAAATTTTATCCCCCCGCAATTTGTATACCCCACAATGGATATCCTACCACAATTTATATCCCTCCACAAATTATATCCCCCCACAGCTTTTATCCCCCCTCACGTTATATCCCCCGCATTTTATACATGCATCAATTTTTATCCCCCCACAATTTATATCCCCCACAATTTATATCCCACCACAATTGATATCCCCCCGCAATTTATATCCCCCGCAATTTATATCCTACCACAATTTATATCCCCCACAATTTATATCCTCCCTCAATTTATATCCCCCACAATTTATACACGCCTCAATTTATATCCACCCACAATTTATATCCCCCCACAATTTATATCCCCCCGCAATTTATATCCCCCACAATTTATACACGCCTCAATTTATATCACCCCACAATTTAAATCCCCCCGCAATTTATATCCCCCCGCTATTTTTATCCCCCAAAATTTGAATCCCCCGCAATTTATATCCCCCACAATTCATATCCCGCCGCAATTTATAACCCCCATCAATTGATATACCCCCACAATTTATATTCCCCACAATTTATATCCTCCCTCAATTTTTGTCCCCCACAATTTATATCCTCCCACAATTGATAAACCTCCACAATTTCTATCCCCCACAATTCATATCCACCGCTAATTTATATCCCCCAACAATTTAAATCCCCCCTGCAATTTATATCACCCACAATTTATATTCCCCACAATTTATATCACCCCTTAATTTATATCCCCCACAATTTATATCCCCCACAATTTATATCCCACCGCAATTTATATCCCCCAAAATTTATATCCCCCACAATATATATCCCCACAATTTATATCGCCCACAATTTATATCCCCCGCAATATATCACCCACAATTTATATCCTACCACAATTTATATCCCCCACAATTTATATCCTCCCTCAATTTATATCCCCCATATTTTATGTTCCCCCACAATTTATATCCCCTCACAATTTTTATCCCCCCTCAATTTATATCCCCCGCAATTTATACATGCATCATTTTTATCCCCACACAAGTTATATCCCTCCGCAATTTATACCCCCCTTAATTTATGTCCCCCCTTAATTTATATCCCCAGACAATTTATGTCCCCCTGCAATTTCTATCCCCCACAATTTATACATTCCTCAATTTATATCCCCCAGCAATTTCTATACACCCGCAATTTATAACCCCCCTTCAATTTATATCCCCCCACAAATTATAAACCCCAACAATTTATATCCCCCATAATGTATATCCCCCACAAGTTATATCCCCCGCAATTTATACACCCCTCAATTTATATACCCTCACAATTTATAACCCCCACAATGTATATCCCCCACTATTGATATCCCCCACAATATCTTTCCTACCACAATTTATGTCCCTCCAGAATTTATATCCCCCCGCAATTTATATCCCCCCGCAATTTATATCCCCCCGCAATTTATACCCCCCTCAATTTATATCGCCCCAGAATTTATATCCCCCTGCTATTTATATCCCCCGCAATTTATATCACCCGCAATTTTTGCACGCATCAGTTTATATCTGCCCATAATTTATATCGCCCCATAATTTATATCTCCCAACAATATATATCCCCACAATTTATATCGCCCGCAATTTATATCCCCCACAATTTACATCTCCACATAATTTATATCCCCCCACAGTTTATATCCCCCCGCAATTTATATACCTCCACAATTTGTATTTCCCACAATTTACATCACACCGCAATTTCTATCCCCCACAATTCATATCCACCGCTAATTTATATCCCCCAACAATTTATATCCTCCCTGCAATTTATATCACCCACAATTTATATTCCCCACAATTTATATCACCCCTTAATTTATATCCCCCACAATTTTTATCCCCCACAATTTATATCCCCCACAATTTACATCTCCACATAATTTATATCCCCCCACAGTTTATATCCCCCCGCAATTTATATACCTCCACAATTTGTATTTCCCACAATTTACATCACACCGCAATTTCTATCCCCCACAATTCCTATCCACCGCTAATTTATATCCCCCAACAATTTATATCCCCCCTGCAATTTATATCACCCACAATTTATATTCCCCACAATTTATATCACCCCTTAATTTATATCCCCCACAATTTATATCCCCCACAATTTATATCCCACCGCAATTTATATCCCCCAAAATTTATATCCCCCACAATATATATCCCCACAATTTATATCGCCCACAATTTATATCCCCCGCAATATATCACCCACAATTTATATCCTACCACAATTTATATCCCCCACAATTTATATCCTCCCTCAATTTATATCCCCCATATTTTATGTTCCCCCACAATTTATCTCCCCTCACAATTTTTATCCCCCCTCAATTTATATCCCCCGCAATTTATACATGCATCATTTTTATCCCCACACAAGTTATATCCCTCCGCAATTTATACCCCCCTTAATTTATGTCCCCCCTTAATTTATATCCCCAGACAATTTATATCCCCCCGCAACTTCTATCCCCCACAATTTGTACATGCCTCAATTTATATCCCCCAGCAATTTCTGTACACCCGCAATTTATAACCCCCCTTCAATTTATATCCCCCCACAAATTATAAACCCCAACAATTTATATCCCCCATAATGTATATCCCCCCCACAAGTTATATCCCCCGCAATTTATACACCCCTCAATTTATATACCCTCACAATTTATAACCCCCACAATGTATATCCCCCACGTTTGATATCCCCCACAATATCTTTCCTACCACAATTTATGTCCCTCCAGAATTTATATCCCCCCGCAATTTATATCCTCCCGCAATTTATATCCCCCCGCAATTTATATCCCCCCAGAATTTATATCCCCCTGCTATTTATATCCCCCGCAATTTATATCACCCGCAATTTATACACGCATCAGTTTATATCTGCCCATAATTTATATCGCCCCATAATTTATATCTCCCAACAATATATATCCCCACAATTTATATCGCCCGCAATGTATTTCCCCCACAATTTACATCTCCACATAATTTATATCCCCCCACAGTTTATATCCCCCCGCAATTTATATACCTCCACAATTTGTATTTCCCACAATTTACATCACACCGCAATTTATATCCCCCGCAATTTAAATCTCCCCATTATTTATATCCCACCATAATTTATATCCCCCACAATTTATATCCCCCCGCAATTTATATCCCCCGCAATTTATAACCCCCACAATGTATATCCTGCCACAATTTATATCCCTCCACAATTTATATACCTCCACAATTTATATTCCCCCGCAATTTATATCGTCCACAATTTATATCCCCCACAATATATATCCCCACAATTTATATCGCCCACAATTTATATCCCCCGCAATATATCACCCACAATTTATATCCTACCACAATTTATATCCCCCACAATTTATATCCTCCCTCAATTTATATCCCCATATTTCATGTTCCCCCACAATTTATATCCCCTCACAATTTTTATCCCCCCTCAATTTATATCCCTCGCAATTTATACATGCATCATTTTTATCCCCACACAAGTTATATCCCTCCGCAATTTATACCCCCCTTAATTTATGTCCCCCCTTAATTTATATCCCCAGACAATTTATGTCCCCCCGCAATTTCTATCCCCCACAATTTATACATGCCTCAATTTATATCCCCCAGCAATTTCTATACACCCGCAATTTATAACCCCCCTTCAATGTATATCCCCCCACAAATTATAAACCCCAACAATTTATATCCCCCATAATGTATATCCCCCACAAGTTATATCCCCCGCAATTTATACACCCCTCAATTTATATACCCTCACAATTTATAACCCCCACAATGTATATCCCCCACTATTGATATCCCCCACAATATCTTTCCTACCACAATTTATGTCCCTCCAGAATTTATATCCCCCCGCAATTTATATCCCCCCGCAATTTATATCCCCCCGCAATTTATACCCCCCTCAATGTATATCCCCCCAGAATTAAGATCCCCCTGCTATTTATATCCCCCGCAATTTATATCACCCGCAATTTTTGCACGCATCAGTTTATATCTGCCCATAATTTATATCGCCCCATAATTTATATCTCCCAACAATATATATCCCCACAATTTATATCGCCCGCAATTTATATCCCCCACAATTTACATCTCCACATAATTTATATCCCCCCACAGTTTATATCCCCCGCAATTTATATACCTCCACAATTTGTATTTCCCACAATTTACATCACACCGCAATTTCTATCCCCCACAATTCATATCCACCGCTAATTTATATCCCCCAACAATTTATATCCTCCCTGCAATTTATATCACCCACAATTTATATTCCCCACAATTTATATCACCCCTTAATTTATATCCCCCACAATTTTTATCCCCCACAATTTATATCCCCCACAATTTACATCTCCACATAATTTATATCCCCCCACAGTTTATATCCCCCCGCAATTTATATACCTCCACAATTTGTATTTCCCACAATTTACATCACACCGCAATTTCTATCCCCCACAATTCCTATCCACCGCTAATTTATATCCCCCAACAATTTATATCCCCCCTGCAATTTATATCACCCACAATTTATATTCCCCACAATTTATATCACCCCTTAATTTATATCCCCCACAATTTATATCCCCCACAATTTATATCCCACCGCAATTTATATCCCCCAAAATTTATATCCCCCACAATATATATCCCCACAATTTATATCGCCCACAATTTATATCCCCCGCAATATATCACCCACAATTTATATCCTACCACAATTTATATCCCCCACAATTTATATCCTCCCTCAATTTATATCCCCCATATTTTATGTTCCCCCACAATTTATCTCCCCTCACAATTTTTATCCCCCCTCAATTTATATCCCCCGCAATTTATACATGCATCATTTTTATCCCCACACAAGTTATATCCCTCCGCAATTTATACCCCCCTTAATTTATGTCCCCCCTTAATTTATATCCCCAGACAATTTATATCCCCCCGCAACTTCTATCCCCCACAATTTGTACATGCCTCAATTTATATCCCCCAGCAATTTCTGTACACCCGCAATTTATAACCCCCCTTCAATTTATATCCCCCCACAAATTATAAACCCCAACAATTTATATCCCCCATAATGTATATCCCCCCCACAAGTTATATCCCCCGCAATTTATACACCCCTCAATTTATATACCCTCACAATTTATAACCCCCACAATGTATATCCCCCACGTTTGATATCCCCCACAATATCTTTCCTACCACAATTTATGTCCCTCCAGAATTTATATCCCCCCGCAATTTATATCCCCCCGCAATTTATATCCCCCCGCAATTTATATCCCCCCAGAATTTATATCCCCCTGCTATTTATATCCCCCGCAATTTATATCACCCGCAATTTATACACGCATCAGTTTATATCTGCCCATTATTTATATCGCCCCATAATTTATATCTCCCAACAATATATATCCCCACAATTTATATCGCCCGCAATGTATTTCCCCCACAATTTACATCTCCACATAATTTATATCCCCCCACAGTTTATATCCCCCCGCAATTTATATACCTCCACAATTTGTATTTCCCACAATTTACATCACACCGCAATTTATATCCCCCGCAATTTAAATCTCCCCATTATTTATATCCCACCATAATTTATATCCCCCACAATTTATATCCCCCCGCAATTTATATCCCCCGCAATTTATAACCCCCACAATGTATATCCTGCCACAATTTATATCCCTCCACAATTTATATACCTCCACAATTTATATTCCCCCGCATTTTATATCATCCACAATTTATATCCCCCACAATATATATCCCCACAATTTATATCGCCCACAATTTATATCCCCCGCAATATATCACCCACAATTTATATCCTACCACAATTTATATCCCCCACAATTTATATCCTCCCTCAATTTATATCCCCCATATTTTATGTTCCCCCACAATTTATATCCCCTCACAATTTTTATCCCCCCTCAATTTATATCCCCCGCAATTTATACATGCATCATTTTTATCCCCACACAAGTTATATCCCTCCGCAATTTATACCCCCCTTAATTTATGTCCCCCCTTAATTTATATCCCCAGACAATTTATGTCCCCCCGCAATTTCTATCCCCCACAATTTATACATGCCTCAATTTATATCCCCCAGCAATTTCTATACACCCGCAATTTATAACCCCCCTTCAATTTATATCCCCCCACAAATTATAAACCCCAACAATTTATATCCCCCATAATGTATATCCCCTCACAAGTTATATCCCCCGCAATTTATACACCCCTCAATTTATATACCCTCACAATTTATAACCCCCACAATGTATATCCCCCACTATTGATATCCCCCGCAATATCTTTCCTACCACAATTTATGTCCCTCCAGAATTTATATACCCCTGCAATTTAAATCCCCCCGCAATTTATATCCCCCCGCAATTTATACCCCCCTCAATTTATATCCCCCCAGAATTTATATCCCCCTGCTATTTATATCCCCCGCAATTTATATACCCGCAATTTTTGCACGCATCAGTTTATATCTGCCCATAATTTATATCGCCCCATAATTTATATCTCCCAACAATATATATCCCCACAATTTATATCGCCCGCAATTTATATCCCCCACAATTTACATCTCCACATAATTTATATCCCCCCACAGTTTATATCCCCCCGCAATTTATATACCTCCACAATTTGTATTTCCCACAATTTACATCACACCGCAATTTCTATCCCCCACAATTCCTATCCACCGCTAATTTATATCCCCCAACAATTTATATCCCCCCTGCAATTTATATCACCCACAATTTATATTCCCCACAATTTATATCACCCCTTAATTTATATCCCCCACAATTTATATCCCCCACAAATTATATCCCACCGCAATTTATATCCCCCAAAATATATATCCCCCACAATATATATCCCCACAATTTATATCGCCCACAATTTATATCCCCCGCAATATATCACCCACAATTGATATCCTACCACAATTTATATCCCCCACAATTTATATCCTCCCTCAATTTATATCCCCCATATTTTATGTTCCCCCACAATTTATATCCCCTCACAATTTTTATCCCCCCTCAATTTATATCCCCCGCAATTTATACATGCATCATTTTTATCCCCACACAAGTTATATCCCTCCGCAATTTATACCCCCCTTAATTTATGTCCCCCCTTAATTTATATCCCCAGACAATTTATATCCCCCCGCAACTTCTATCCCCCACAATTTATACATGCCTCAATTTATATCCCCCAGCAATTTCTATACACCCGCAATT
This sequence comes from Heterodontus francisci, assembly GCF_036365525.1. Lineage (NCBI taxonomy): Eukaryota > Metazoa > Chordata > Chondrichthyes > Heterodontiformes > Heterodontidae > Heterodontus > Heterodontus francisci. Next base: position 22,915,373 of record NC_090421.1, read on the forward strand.
TATAACCCCCCTTCAATTTATATCCCCCCACAAATTATAAACCCCAACAATTTATATCCCCCATAATGTATATCCCCCCCACAAGTTATATCCCCCGCAATTTATACACCCCTCAATTTATATACCCTCACAATTTATAACCCCCACAATGTATATCCCCCACTATTGATATCCCCCACAATATCTTTCCTACCACAATTTATGTCCCTCCAGAATTTATATCCCCCCGCAATTTATATCCCCCCGCAATTTATATCCCCCCGCAATTTATACACCCCTCAATTTATATCCCCCCAGAATTTATATCCCCCTGCTATTTATATCCCCCGCAATTTATATCACCCGTAATTTATACACGCATCAGTTTATATCTGCCCATAATTTATATCGCCCCATAATTTATATCTCCCAACAATATATATCCCCACAATTTATATCGCCCGCAATGTATATCCCCCACAATTTACATCTCCACATAATTTATATCCCCCACAGTTTATATCCCCCCGCAATTTATATACCTCCACAATTTGTATTTCCCACAATTGACATCACACCGCAATTTATATCCCCCGCAATTTAAATCTCCCCATTATTTATATCCCACCATAATTTATATCCCCCACAATTTATATCCTCCCGCAATTTATTTCCCCCGCAATTTATAACCCCCACAATGTATATCCTGCCACAATTTATATCCCTCCACAATTTATATACCTCCACAATTTAAATTCCCCCGCAATTTATATCATCCACAATTTATATCCCCCACAATTTTTATCCCCCCGCAATTTATATCCCCAACAAATTATATCCCTCCACAATTCATATCCCTCGACAATTTATATTCCCCTGCAATTTATATCCCCCACAATTTATATCCCCCACAATTATTATCCCCCCGCAATTTATTTCCCCCACAATGGATATCCTACCACAATTTATATCCCTCCACAAATTATATCCCCCCTCAATTTATATCCCCCCACAATTTATATCCCCCCGCAATTTATATCCCCCGCAATTTATACACGCCTCAATTTATATAACCCCACAATTTATATCCCCCCGCAATTTATATCCCCTTGCAATTTATATCACTCACAATTTATATCCCCCGCAATTGATATCCTCCCTCAATTTTTATCCCCCTCAATTTATATCCTCCCTCAATTGATATCCCCCATAATTTATGTTCCCCCACAATTTATATCCCCTCACAATTTTTATCCCCCCTCAATTTATGTCCCCCGCAATTTATACATGCATCATTTTTTATCCCCCCGCAATTTATATCCCCCACAATTTATATCCCCCCACAATTGATATCCCCCTGCAATTTATATCCCCCACAATTTATATCCCCCACAATCTATATCCCCACACAAGTAATATCCCCCTGCACGTTATACGCCCCTTAATTTATGTCCCCTCTTAATTTATATCCCCGCACAATTTATATCCCCCCGCAAATTCTCTCCCCGCAATTTATACATGCCTCAATTTATATCCTCCGACAATTTATATCCCCCCGTAATTTATATCCCCCCGCAATTTATATCCCCCACAATTTATATCCCCCGCAATTGATATCACCCCAATATTTATATCCCCACAATTTATATCCTCCCTCAATTCGTATCACCCCACAATTTATATCCGCTGCAATTCGTATCCACCCGCAATTCGTATCCTCCCTCAATTTATATCCCCACAATTTATATCCCCCACAATTCATATCCTTCACAATTTATATCCCCCACAATTTATATCCCCCCACAATTTATATCCCCCACAATTTATGTCAACCACAATTTATATCACCCACAATTTATATCACCGCGCAATTTATATCCCCCACAATTTATATCCCCCACCATTTATATCACACAGCAATTTATATCCCCCAAAATTTACATAACCCAAAATTTATATCTCACTGCAATTTATATCCCCCATCAATTGATATCCCCCCACAATTTATATTCCCCACAATTTATATCCTCCCTCAATTTTAATCCCCCTCAATTTATATCCTCCCTCAATTTATATCCCCCATAATTTATGTTCCCCCACAACTTATATCCCCTCACAATTTTTATACCCCCTCAATTTATGTCCCCTGCAATTTATACATGCATCATTTTTTATCCGCCCACAATTTATATCCCCCACAATCTATATCCCCCCGCAATTTATATCCCCCGCAATTTATACACGCCTCAATTTATATAACCCCACAATTTATATCCCCCCGCAATTTATATCCCCTTGCAATTTTTATACATGCCTCAATTTATATCCCCCCGCAATTGATATCACCCCAATATTTATATCCCACGCAATTTATATCCTCCCTCAATTTATATCCCCACAATTTATATCCTCCCTCAATTCATATCACCCCACAATTTATATCCCCTGCAATTCGTATCCCCCCGCAATTCGTATCCTCCCGCAATTGATATCCCCCACAATTTGTATCCCCCACAATTCATAACCTTCACAATTTATATCCCCCACAATTTAAATCCCCCCACAATTTATATCCCCCACAATTTATGTCAACCACAATTTATATCACCCACAATTTATATCACCGCGCAATTTATATCCCCCACAATTTATATCCCCCACCATTTATATCCCACAGCAATTTATATCACCCAAAATTTACATAACCCAAAATTTATATCTCACTGCAATTTATATCCCCCATCAATTGATATCCCCCACAATTTATATTCCCCACAATTTATATCCTCCCTCAATTTTTATCCCCCTCAATTTATATCCTCCCTCAATTTATATCCCCCATAATTTATGTTCCCCCACAACTTATATCCCCTCACAATTTTTATACCCCCTCAATTGATGTCCCCTGCAATTTATACATGCATCATTTTTTATCCGCCCACAATTTATATCCCCCACAATCTATATCCCCCCGCAATTTATATCCCCCGCAATTTATACACGCCTCAATTTATATAACCCCACAATTTATATCCCCCCGCAATTTATATCCCCTTGCAATTTATATCCCCCACAATTTATATCCCCCCGCAATTGATATCACCCCAATATTTATATCCCACGCAATTTATATCCTCCCTCAATTTATATCCCCACAATTTATATCCTCCCTCAATTCATATCACCCCACAATTTATATCCCCTGCAATTCGTATCCCCCCGCAATTCGTATCCTCCCGCAATTGATATCCCCCACAATTTGTATCCCCCACAATTCATATCCTTCACAATTTATATCCCCCACAATTTAAATCCCCCCACAATTTATATCCCCCACAATTTATGTCAACCACAATTTATATCACCCACAATTTATATCACCGCGCAATTTATATCCCCCACAATTTATATCCCCCACCATTTATATCCCACAGCAATTTATATCACCCAAAATTTACATAACCCAAAATTTATATCTCACTGCAATTTATATCCCCCATCAATTGATATCCCCCACAATTTATATTCCCCACAATTTATATCCTCCCTCAATTTTTATCCCCCTCAATTTATATCCTCCCTCAATTTATATCCCCCATAATTTATGTTCCCCCACAACTTATATCCCCTCACAATTTTTATACCCCCTCAATTTATGTCCCCTGCAATTTATACATGCATCATTTTTTATCCGCCCACAATTTATATCCCCCACAATCTATATCCCCCCGCAATTTATATCCCCCGCAATTTATACACGCCTCAATTTATATAACCCCACAATTTATATCCCCCCGCAATTTATATCCCCTTGCAATTTATATCCCCCACAATTTATATCCCCCCGCAATTGATATCACCCCAATATTTATATCCCACGCAATTTATATCCTCCCTCAATTTATATCCCCACAATTTATATCCTCCCTCAATTCATATCACCCCACAATTTATATCCCCTGCAATTCGTATCCCCCCGCAATTCGTATCCTCCCGCAATTGATATCCCCCACAATTTGTATCCCCCACAATTCATATCCTTCACAATTTATATCCCCCACAATTTAAATCCCCCCACAATTTATATCCCCCACAATTTATGTCAACCACAATTTATATCACCCACAATTTATATCACCGCGCAATTTATATCCCCCACAATTTATATCCCCCACCATTTATATCCCACAGCAATTTATATCACCCAAAATTTACATAACCCAAAATTTATATCTCACTGCAATTTATATCCCCCATCAATTGATATCCCCCACAATTTATATTCCCCACAATTTATATCCTCCCTCAATTTTTATCCCCCTCAATTTATATCCTCCCTCAATTTAGATCCCCCATAATTTATGTTCCCCCACAATTTATATCCCCTCACAATTTTTATCCCCCCTCAATTTATGTCCCCCGCAATTTATACATGCATCATTTTTTATCCCCCCGCAATTTATATCCCCCACAATTTATATCCCCCCACAATTGATATCCCCCTGCAATTTATATCCCCCACAATTTATATCCCCCACAATCTATATCCCCACGCAAGTAATATCCCTCTGCACGTTATACGCCCCTTAATTTATGTCCCCTCTTAATTTATATCCCCGCACAATTTATATCCCCCCGCAAATTCTCTCCCCGCAATTTATACATGCCTCAATTTATATCCTCCGACAATTTATATCCCTCCGTAATTTATATCCCCCCGCAATTTATATCCCCCACAATTTATATCCCCCGCAATTGATATCACCCCAATATTTATATCCCACGCAATTTATATCCTCCCTCAATTTATATCCCCACAATTTATATCCTCCCTCAATTCGTATCACCCCACAATTTATATCCCCTGCAATTCGTATCCACCCGCAATTCGTATCCTCCCGCAATTGATATCCCCCACAATTTATATCCCCCACAATTCATATCCTTCACAATTTATATCCCCCACAATTTATATCCCCCCACAATTTATATCCCCCACAATTTATGTCAACCACAATTTATATCACCCACAATTTATATCACCGCGCAATTTATATCCCCCACAATTTATATCCCCCACCATTTATATCCCACAGCAATTTATATCCCCCAAAATTTACATAACCCAAAATTTATATCTCACTGCAATTTATATCCCCCATCAATTGATATCCCCCCACAATTTATATTCCCCACAATTTATATCCTCCCTCAATTTTTATCCCCCTCAATTTATATCCTCCCTCAATTTATATCCCCCATAATTTATGTTCCCCCACAATTTATATCCCCTCACAATTTTTATCCCCCCTCAATTTATGTCCCCCGCAAATTATACATGCATCATTTTCTATCCCCCCACAATTTATATCCCCCACAATCTATATCCCCACACAAGTTATATCCCTCTGCACTTTATACGCCCCTTAATTTATGTCCCCTCTTAATTTATAACCCCGCACAATTTATATCCCCCCACAAATTCTATCCCCCGCAATTTATACATGCCTCAATTTATATCCTCCGACAATTTATATCCCCCCGTAATTTATATCCCCCCGCAATTTATATCCCCCACAATTTATATCCCCCCGCAATTAATATCCCCCGCAATTCATATCCCCCCGCAAATTAGATACCCCCGCAATTGATATCACCCCACTATTTATATGCCACACAATTTATATCCTCCCTCAATTTATATCCCCCACAATTTATAGCCCCCCTCAATTCATATCACCCCACAATTTATATCCCCCGCAATTCATATCCCCCCCAATTCGTATCCTCCCGCAATTGATATCCCCCCACAATTTATATCCCCCACAATTCATATCCCCCAATATTTATATCCCCCACAATTTATATCACCCGCAATTTATATCCCCCACCATTTATATCCCCCACCATTTGTATCCCACCGCAATTTATATCCACCAAAATTTACATAACCCAAAATTTATATCTCACTGCAATTTATATCCCCGCCCAATTTATATCCCCACACAATTTATATCCCTCCACAATTTATACCCCTCCGCAATTTATATCCCCCACAATTTATATCCCACCGCAATTTATATCCCCCCACAATTTGTATTTCCCACAATTTACATCACACTGCAATATATATCCCCCGCAATTTAAATCTCCCCATTATTTATATCCCACCACAATTTATATCCCCTGCAATTTATATCCCCCCGCAATTTATATCCCCCGCAATTTATAACCCCCACAATGTATATCCTGCCACGATTTATATCCCTCCACAATTTATATACCTCCACAATTTATATTCCCCCGCAATTTATATCCCCCACAATATATATCCCCCACAATTTTTATCCCCCCGCAATTATATCCTCAACAAATTATATCCCTCCACAATTCATATACCTCGACAATTTATATTCCCCTGCAATTTATCTCCCCCACAATTTATATCCCCCACAATTATTATCCCCCCGCAATTTATATCCCCCACAATGGATATCCTAACACAATTTATATCCCTTCACAAATTATATGGCCCCACAATTTACAACCCCCCAGAATTTATATCCCCCGCAATTCATATCCCCCGCAATTTATACATGCCTCAATTTATATAACCCCACAATTTATATCCCCCCGCAATTGATATCACCCCAATATTTATATCCCACGCAATTTATATCCTCCCTCAATTTATATCCCCACAATTTATACCCTCCCTCAATTCATATCACCCCACAATTTATATCCCCTGCAATTCGTATCCCCCCGCAATTCGTATCCTCCCGCAATTGATATCCCCCACAATTTGTATCCCCCACAATTCATATCCTTCACAATTTATATCCCCCACAATTTATATCCCCCCACAATTCATATCCCCCACAATTTATGTCAACCACAATTTATATCACCCACAATTTATATCACCGCGCAATTTATATCCCCCACAATTTATATCCCCCACCATTTATATCCCACAGCAATTTATATCACCCAAAATTTACATAACCCGAAATTTATATCTCACTGCAATTTATATCCCCCATCAATTGATATCCCCCCACAATTTATATTCCCCACAATTTATATCCTCCCTCAATTTTTATCCCCCTCAATTTATATCCTCCCTCAATTTATATCCCCCATAATTTATGTTCCCCCACACTTTATATCCCCTCACAATTTTTATCCCCCCTCAATTTATGTCCCCCACAATTTATACATGCATCATTTTTTATCCCCCCGCAATTTATATCCCCCACAATTTATATCACCCCACAATTAATATCCCCCTGCAATTTATATCCCCCACAATTTATATCCCCCACAATCTATATCCCCACACAAGTAATATCCCTCTGCACGTTATACGCCCCTTAATTTATGTCCCCTCTTAATTTATATCCCCGCACAATTTATATCCCCCCGCAAATTCTCTCCCCGCAATTTATACATGCCTCAATTTATATCCTCCGACAATTTATATCCCCCCGTAATTTATATCCCCCCGCAATTTATATCCCCCACAATTTATATCCCCCGCAATTGATATCACCCCAATATTTATATCCCACGCAATTTATATCCTCCCTCAATTTATATCCCCACAATTTATATCCTCCCTCAATTCGTATCACCCCACAATTTATATCCCCTGCAATTCGTATCCACCCGCAATTCGTATCCTCCCGCAATTGATATCCCCCACAATTTATATCCCCCACAATTCATATCCTTCACAATTTATATCCCCCACAATTTATATCCCCCACAATTTATATCCCCCACAATTTATGTCAACCACAATTTATATCACCCACAATTTATATCACCGCGCAATTTATATCCCCCACAATTTATATCCCCCACCATTTATATCCCACAGCAATTTATATCCCCCAAAATTTACATAATCCAAAATTTATATCTCACTGCAATTTATATCCCCCATCAATTGATATCCCCCCACAATTTATATTCCCCACAACTTATATCCAACCTCAATTTTTATCCCCCTCAATTTATATCCTCCCTCAATTTATATCCCCCATAATTTATGTTCCCCCACAATTTATATCCCCTCACAATTTTTATCCCCCCTCAATTTATGTCCCCCGCAATTTATACATGCATCATTTTTTATCCCCCCACAATTTATATCCCCCACAATTTATATCCCCCACAATTGATATCCCCCTGCAATTTATATCCCCCACAATTTATATCCCCCACAATCTATATCCCCACACAAGTTGTATCCCTCTGCACTTTATACGCCCCTTAATTTATGTCCCCTCTTAATTTATAACCCCGCACAATTTATATCCGCCCACAAATTCGATCCCCCGCAATTTATACATGCCTCAATTTATATCCTCCGACAATTTATATCCCCCCGTAATTTATATCCCCCCGCAATTTATATCCCCCACAATTTATATCCCCCCGCAATTAATATCCCCCGCAATTCATATCCCCCCGCAAATTAGATACCCCCGCAATTGATATCACCCCACTATTTATATGCCACACAATTTATATCCTCCCTCAATTTATATCCCCCACAATTTATATCCCCCCTCAATTCATATCACTCCACAATTTATATCCCCCGCAATTGATATCCCCCCGCAATTCGTATCCTCCCGCAATTGATATCCCCCACAATTTATATCCCCCACAATTCATATCCCCCAATATTTATATCCCCCACAATTTATATCACCCGCAATCTATATCCCCCACCATTTATATCCCCCACAATTTATATCCCCGCCCAATTTATATCCCCACACAATTTATATCCCTCCACAATTTATACCCCTCCGCAATTTATATCCCCCACAATTTATATCCCACCGCAATTTATATCCCCCCACAATTTGTATTTCCCACAATTTACATCACACCGCAATTTATATCCCCCGCAATTTAAATCTCCCCATTATTTATATCCCACCACAATTTATATCCCCCGCAATTTATATCCCCCCGCAATTTATATCCTCCGCAATTTATTAACCCCCACAATGTATATCCTGCCACAATATATATCCCCCACAATTTTTATCCCCCCGCAATTATATCCTCAACAAATTATATCCCTCCACAATTCATATACCTCGACAATTTTTATTCCCCTGCAATTTATCTCCCCCACAATTTATATCCCCCACAATTATTATCCCCCCGCAATTTATATCCCCCACAATGGATATCCTAACACAATTTATATCCCTCCACAAATTATATGGCCCCACAATTTACAACCCCCCACAATTTATATCCCCCCGCAATTCATATCCCCCGCAATTTAATCATGCCTCAATTTATATAACCCCACAATTTATATCCCCCCGCAATTGATATCACCCCAATATTTATATCCCACGCAATTTATATCCTCCCTCAATTTATATCCCCACAATTTATATCCTCCCTCAATTCATATCACCCCACAATTTATATCCCCTGCAATTCGTATCTCCCCGCAATTCGTATCCTCCCGCAATTGATATCCCCCACAATTTGTATCCCCCACAATTCATATCCTTCACAATTTATATCCCCCACAATTTATATCCCCCCGCAATTTATACCCCCCACAATTTATGTCAACCACAATTTATATCACCCACAATTTATATCACCGCGCAATTTATATCCCCCACAATTTATGTCCCCCACCATTTATATCCCACAGCAATTTATATCCCCCAAAATATACACAACCCAAAATTTATATCTCACTGCAATTTATATCCCCCATCAATTGATGTCCCCCCACAATTTGTATTCCCCACAATTTATATCCTCCCTCAATTTTTGTCCCCCTCAATTTATATCCTCCCTCAATTTATATCCCCCATAATTTATGTTCCCCCACAATTTATATCCCCTCACAATTTTTATCCCCACTCAATTTATGTCCCCCGCAATTTATACATGCATCATTTTTTATCCCCCCACAATTTATATCCCCCACTATTTATGTCCCCCCACAATTGATATCCCCCTGCAATTTATATCCCCCACAATTTATATCCCCCACAATCTATATCCCCACACAAGTTATATCCCTCCGCACTTTATACACCCCTTAATTAATGTCCCCTCTTAATTTATATCCCCGCACAATTTATATCCCCCCGCAAATTCTATTCCCCGCAATTTATGCATGCCTCAATTTATATCCTCCGACAATTTATATCCCCCCGTAATTTATATCCCCCCGCAATTTATATCCCCCACAATTTATATCCCCCCGCAATTAATATCCCCCGCAATTCATATCCCCCCGCAAATTAGATACCCCCGCAATTGATATCACCCCACTATTTATATGCCACACAATTTATATCCTCCCTCAATTTATATCCCCCACTATTTATATCCCCCCTCAATTCATATCACCCCACAATTTATATCCCCCGCAATTCATATCCCCCCGCAAATTGTATCTTCCCGCAATTGATATTCCCCCACATTTTATATCCCCCACAATTCATATCCCTCACAATTTATATCCCCCACAATTTATATCACACCGCAATTTATATCACCCACAATTTATATCACCCCGCAATTTATATCCACCAAAATTTACATAACCCAAAATTTATATCTCACTGCAATTTATATCCCCGCCCAATTTATATCCCCACACAATTTATATCCCTCCACAATTTATATCCCTCCGCGATTTATATCCCTCCACAATTTATATCCCTCCGCAATTTATATTCCCCACCATTTATATCCCACCGCAATTTATATCCACCAAAATTTACATAACCCAAAATTTATATCTCACTGCAATTTATATCCCCGCCCAATTTATATCCCCACACAATTTATATCCCACCACAATTTATATCCCTCCGCAATTTATGTCCCCCACAATTTATATCCCACCGCAATTTATATCCCCCAACAATTTATGCCCCCCCCCCACAGTTCATATCCCTTCACAATGTATATCCCACCGCAATTTATCTCCCCCACAATTTATGTACCCCCAAATTTATATACCCCAGCAATTTATATCCCCCCGCAATTTATAACCCCCCCTCAATTTATATCCCCCCACAAATTATAAACCCCCACAATTTATATCCCCCATAATCTATGTCCCCCCACAAGTTATATTCCCCGCAATTGATACACCCCTCAATTTATATACCCTCACAATTTACATCCCCCACAATGTATATCCCCCACAATTTACATTCCCCACAAAATCTTTCCTACCACAATTTATGTCCCTCCAGAATTTACATCCCCCCGCAATTTATACCCCCCTCAATTTATATCCTCCCGCAATTTATATCCCCCCGCAATTTATGTCCGCCCACAATTTTTACCCCCTACAATTTAAATCCCCCGCAAGTTATATCCCTGCAGAAATTATATCCCCCCGCAATTTATGTCCCCCGCAATTTATATCACCCGCAATATAGACATGCATCAGTTTATATCCTCCCATAATTTACATCCCCCATAATTTATATCCCCCCACAAGTTATATCCCACACAATGTATATCCCCCGCAATTTATATCCCCCACAACTTACATCCCCCCATGATTTATATCCCCCCACAATTTCAATCCCCACTATTTATATCCCGCCTCAATTTATATCCCCCACAATTTACATCCCCCCATAATTTATATCCCCCCCCAATTTATATCCCCCCGAACTTTATATGCCTCCACAATTTATATCCCCCACAATTTACATCTCCCCGCAATTTATATCCCGAGCAATTTAAATCTCCCCATTATTTATATCCCACCAGAATTTATATCCCCCCGCAATTTATATCCCCCCTCAATTTATATCCCCCCTCAATTTATATCCCCCGCAATTTAGAACCCCCACAATGTATATCCTGCCACAATATATATCCCTCCACAATTTATATTCCCCCGCAATTTATATCTCCGACAATTTATATCCCCCACAATTTTTATCCCCCCGCAATTTATATCCCACACAATATATATCCCTCCACAATTTATATGCCTCCACAATTTATATTCCCCCGCAATTTATATCCCCCACAATTTATATCCCCCACAATTTTGATCCCCCCGCAATTTATCTCCCCCACAATGGATATCCTACCACAATTTATATCCCTCCACAAATTATATCCGCCCACAATTTATATCCCCCCACAATTTTTAACCCCCTGCAAATTATATCCCCCGCAATTTATACATGCCTCAATTTATATAACCCCACAATTTATATCCCCCCGTAATTCATATCCCGCCGCAATTATTATCCCCCTCAATTGATATCCCCCCACAATTTATATCCCCCACAATTTATATCCTCCCTCAATTTATATCCCCCACAATTTATATCCTCCCGCAATTGACATCCCGCCACAATTTATATCCCCCACAATTTATATCCCCCACAATTTATATCCCCCCGCAATTTATATCCCCCGCAATTTATATCACCTGCAATTTATACACGCATCAGTTTATATCCTCCCATAATTTACATCCCCCATAATTTATATCCCCCCACAAGTTATATGCCACACAATGTATATCCCCCGCAATTTATATCCCCCACAACTTACATCCCCCCATAATTTATATCCCCCCACAATTTCAATCCCCACAATTTATATCCCCCCGCAATTTATATCCCCCACAATTTATATCCCCCCATAACTTATAGCTCCCAAAATTTATATCCTCCCGCACTTTATATGCCTCCACAATTTATATCTCCCACAATTTACATCTCCCCGCAATTTATATCCCGAGCTATTTAAATCTCCCCATTATTAATATCCCACCACAACTTATATCCCCAGCAATTTATATCCCCCGCAATTTATATCACCTGCAATTTATACACGCATCAGTTTATATCCTCCCATAATTTACATCCCCCATAATTTATATCCGCCCACAAGTTATATCCCACACAATGTATATCCCCCGCAATTTATATCCCCCACAACTTACATCCCTCCATAATTTATATACCCCCACAATTTAAATCCCCACAATTTATATCCCCCCGCAATTTATATCCCCCACAATTTATATCCCCCATAGTTTATATCTCCCAAAATTTATATCCCCCCGCACTTTCGATGCCTCCACAATTTCTATCCCCCACAATTTACATCTCCCCGCAATTTATATCCCGAGCTATTTAAATCTCCCCATTATTTATATCCCACCACAATTTATAACCCCAGCAATTTATATCCCCCGCAATTGAAATCCCCACTCAATTTATATCCCCCCAATTTATAACCCCCACAATGTATATCATGCCACAATATATATTCCTCCACAATTTATATACCTCCACAATTTATATTCCCCCGCAATTTATATCCCCCACAATTTATATCCCCCACAATTCATATCCCCCACAATTTATATCCCCCAAAATCTATACCCCCTCAATTTATCCCCCTCCACAATTTATATCCCGCACAATTTATATTCCCCACAATTTATATCCCCCCACAATTTACGTCCCCCACAATTTATATCCCCCACAATTTATATCCCACCGCAATTTGTATCCCCCAAAATTTATATCCCCCACAATTTATATCCCCCACAATGTATATCCCCCAGCAATTTATATCCCCCAGCAATTTATATCCCCACGCGATATATAACCCGCATTATATATCCTGCCACAATTTATATCCCCCACAATTTATATCCCCCACAATTTTTATCCCCCCGCAATTTATCTCCCCACAATGGATATCCTACCACAATTTATATCCCTCCACAAATTATATCCCCCCCACAATTTATATCACCCCCACAATTTATATCCCCCTGCAAATTATATCCCCCGCAATTTATACATGCCTCAATTTATATAACCCCAGAATTTATATCCCCCACCATTTATATCCCACAGCAATTTATATCACCCAAAATTTACATAACCCAAAATTTATATCTCACTGCAATTTATATCCCCCATCAATTGATATCCCCCACAATTTATATTCCCCACAATTTATATCCTCCCTCAATTTTTATCCCCCTCAATTTATATCCTCCCTCAATTTAGATCCCCCATAATTTATGTTCCCCCACAATTTATATCCCCTCACAATTTTTATCCCCCCTCAATTTATGTCCCCCGCAATTTATACATGCATCATTTTTTATCCCCCCGCAATTTATATCCCCCACAATTTATATCCCCCCACAATTGAAATCCCCCTGCAATTTATATCCCCCACAATTTATATCCCCCACAATCTATATCCCCACACAAGTAATATCCCTCTGCACGTTATACGCCCCTTAATTTATGTCCCCTCTTAATTTATATCCCCGCACAATTTATATCCCCCCGCAAATTCTCTCCCCGCAATTTCTACATGCCTCAATTTATATCCTCCGACAATTTATATCCCTCCGTAATTTATATCCCCCCGCAATTTATATCCCCCACAATTTATATCCCCCGCAATTGATATCACCCCAATATTTATATCCCACGCAATTTATATCCTCCCTCAATTTATATCCCCACAATTTATATCCTCCCTCAATTCGTATCACCCCACAATTTATATCCCCTGCAATTCGTATCCACCCGCAATTCGTATCCTCCCGCAATTGATATCCCCCACAATTTATATCCCCCACAATTCATATCCTTCACAATTTATATCCCCCACAATTTATATCCCCCCACAATTTATATCCCCCACAATTTATGTCAACCACAATTTATATCACCCACAATTTATATCACCGCGCAATTTATATCCCCCACAATTTATATCCCCCACCATTTATATCCCACAGCAATTTATATCCCCCAATATTTACATAACCCAAAATTTATATCTCACTGCAATTTATATCCCCCATCAATTGATATCCCCCCACAATTTATATTCCCCACAATTTATATCCTCCCTCAATTTTTATCCCCCTCAATTTATATCCTCCCTCAATTTATATCCCCCATAATTTATGTTCCCCCACAATTTATATCCCCTCACAATTTTTATCCCCCCTCAATTTATGTCCCCCGCAAATTATACATGCATCATTTTCTATCCCCCCACAATTTATATCCCCCACAATCTATATCCCCACACAAGGTATATCCCTCTGCACTTTATACGCCCCTTAATTTATGTCCCCTCTTAATTTATAACCCCGCACAATTTATATCCCCCCACAAATTCTATCCCCCGCAATTTATACATGCCTCAATTTATATCCTCCGACAATTTATATCCCCCCGTAATTTATATCCCCCCGCAATTTATATCCCCCACAATTTATATCCCCCCGCAATTAATATCCCCCGCAATTCATATCCCCCCGCAAATTAGATACCCCCGCAATTGATATCACCCCACTATTTATATGCCACACAATTTATATCCTCCCTCAATTTATATCCCCCACAATTTATATCCCCCCTCAATTCATATCACCCCACAATTTATATCCCCCGCAATTCATATCCCCCCGCAATTCGTATCCTCCCGCAATTGATATCCCCCCACAATTTATATCCCCCACAATTCATATCCCCCAATATTTATATCCCCCACAATTTATATCACCCGCAATTTATATCCCCCACCATTTATATCCCCCACCATTTATATCCCACCGCAATTTATATCCACCAAAATTTACATAACCCAAAATTTATATCTCACTGCAATTTATATCCCCGCCCAATTTATATCCCCACACAATTTATATCCCTCCACAATTTATACCCCTCCGCAATTTATATCCCCCACAATTTATATCCCACCGCAATTTATATCCCCCCACAATTTGTATTTCCCACAATTTACATCACACTGCAATATATATCCCCCGCAATTTAAATCTCCCCTGCAATTTATATCCCACCACAATTTATATCCCCTGCAATTTATATCCCCCCGCAATTTATATCCCCCGCAATTTATAACCCCCACAATGTATATCCTGCCACGATTTATATCCCTCCACAATTTATATACCTCCACAATTTATATTCCCCCGCAATTTATATCCCCCACAATATATATCCCCCACAATTTTTATCCCCCCGCAATTATATCCTCAACAAATTATATCCCTCCACAATTCATATACCTCGACAATTTATATTCCCCTGCAATTTATCTCCCCCACAATTTATATCCCCCACAATTATTATCCCCCCGCAATTTATATCCCCCACAATGGATATCCTAACACAATTTATATCCCTTCACAAATTATATGGCCCCACAATTTACAACCCCCCAGAATTTATATCCCCCGCAATTCATATCCCCCGCAATTTATACATGCCTCAATTTATATAACCCCACAATTTATATCCCCCCGCAATTGATATCACCCCAATATTTATATCCCACGCAATTTATATCCTCCCTCAATTTATATCCCCACAATTTATATCCTCCCTCAATTCATATCACCCCACAATTTATATCCCCTGCAATTCGTATCCCCCCACAATTCGTATCCTCCCGCAATTGATATCCCCCACAATTTGTATCCCCCACAATTCATATCCTTCACAATTTATATCCCCCACAATTTATATCCCCCCACAATTCATATCCCCCACAATTTATGTCAACCACAATTTATATCACCCACAATTTATATCACCGCGCAATTTATATCCCCCACAATTTATATCCCCCACCATTTATATCCCACAGCAATTTATATCACCCAAAATTTACATAACCCAAAATTTATATCTCACTGCAATTTATATCCCCCATCAATTGATATCCCCCCACAATTTATATTCCCCACAATTTATATCCTCCCTCAATTTTTATCCCCCTCAATTTATATCCTCCCTCAATTTATATCCCCCATAATTTATGTTCCCCCACAATTTATATCCCCTCACAATTTTTATCCCCCCTCAATTTATGTCCCCCGCAATTTATACATGCATCATTTTTTATCCCCCCGCAATTTATATCCCCCACAATTTATATCCCCCCACAATTAATATCCCCCTGCAATTTTTATCCCCCACAATTTATATCCCCCACAATCTATATCCCCACACAAGTAATATCCCTCTGCACGTTATACGCCCCTTAATTTATGTCCCCTCTTAATTTATATCCCCGCACAATTTTTATCCCCCCTCAATTTATGTCCCCCGCAATTTATACATGCATCATTTTTTATCCCCCCGCAATTTATATCCCCCACAATTTATATCCCCCCACAATTGAAATCCCCCTGCAATTTATATCCCCCACAATTTATATCCCCCACAATCTATATCCCCACACAAGTATTATCCCTCTGCACGTTATACGCCCCTTAATTTATGTCCCCTCTTAATTTATATCCCCGCACAATTTATATCCCCCCGCAAATTCTCTCCCCGCAATTTATACATGCCTCAATTTATATCCTCCGACAATTTATATCCCTCCGTAATTTATATCCCCCCGCAATTTATATCCCCCACAATTTATATCCCCCGCAATTGATATCACCCCAATATTTATATCCCACGCAATTTATATCCTCCCTCAATTTATATCCCCACAATTAAGATCCTCCCTCATTTCGTATCACCCCACAATTTATATCCCCTGCAATTCGTATCCACCCGCAATTCGTATCCTCCCGCAATTGATATCCCCCACAATTTATATCCCCCACAATTCATATCCTTCACAATTTATATCCCCCACAATTTATATCCCCCCACAATTTATATCCCCCACAATTTATGTCAACCACAATTTATATCACCCACAATTTATATCACCGCGCAATTTATATCCCCCACAATTTATATCCCCCACCATTTATATCCCACAGCAATTTATATCCCCCAAAATTTACATAACCCAAAATTTATATCTCACTGCAATTTATATCCCCCATCAATTGATATCCCCCCACAATTTATATTCCCCACAATTTATATCCTCCCTCAATTTTTATCCCCCTCAATTTATATCCTCCCTCAATTTATATCCCCCATAATTTATGTTCCCCCACAATTTATATCCCCTCACAATTTTTATCCCCCCTCAATTTATGTCCCCCGCAAATTATACATGCATCATTTTCTATCCCCCCACAATTTATATCCCCCACAATCTATATCCCCACACAAGTTATATCCCTCTGCACTTTATACGCCCCTTAATTTATGTCCCCTCTTAATTTATAACCCCGCACAATTTATATCCCCCCACAAATTCTATCCCCCGCAATTTATACATGCCTCAATTTATATCCTCCGACAATTTATATCCCCCCGTAATTTATATCCCCCCGCAATTTATATCCCCCACAATTTATATCCCCCCGCAATTAATATCCCCCGCAATTCATATCCCCCCGCAAATTAGATACCCCCGCAATTGATATCACCCCACTATTTATATGCCACACAATTTATATCCTCCCTCAATTTATATCCCCCACAATTTATAGCCCCCCTCAATTCATATCACCCCACAATTTATATCCCCCGCAATTCATATCCCCCCGCAATTCGTATCCTCCCGCAATTGATATCCCCCCACAATTTATATCCCCCACAATTCATATCCCCCAATATTTATATCCCCCACAATTTATATCACCCGCAATTTATATCCCCCACCATTTATATCCCCCACCATTTGTATCCCACCGCAATTTATATCCACCAAAATTTACATAACCCAAAATTTATATCTCACTGCAATTTATATCCCCGCCCAATTTATATCCCCACACAATTTATATCCCTCCACAATTTATACCCCTCCGCAATTTATATCCCCCACAATTTGTATTTCCCACAATTTACATCACACTGCAATATATATCCCCCGCAATTTAAATCTCCCCACAATGTATATCCTGCCACGATTTATATCCCTCCACAATTTATATACCTCCACAATTTATATTCCCCCGCAATTTATATCCCCCACAATATATATCCCCCACAATTTTTATCCCCCCGCAATTATATCCTCAACAAATTATATCCCTCCACAATTCATATACCTCGACAATTTATATTCCCCTGCAATTTATCTCCCCCACAATTTATATCCCCCACAATTATTATCCCCCCGCAATTTATATCCCCCACAATGGATATCCTAACACAATTTATATCCCTTCACAAATTATATGGCCCCACAATTTACAACCCCCCAGAATTTATATCCCCCGCAATTCATATCCCCCGCAATTTATACATGCCTCAATTTATATAACCCCACAATTTATATCCCCCCGCAATTGATATCACCCCAATATTTATATCCCACGCAATTTATATCCTCCCTCAATTTATATCCCCACAATTTATATCCTCCCTCAATTCATATCACCCCACAATTTATATCCCCTGCAATTCGTATCCCCCCGCAATTCGTATCCTCCCGCAATTGATATCCCCCACAATTTGTATCCCCCACAATTCATATCCTTCACAATTTATATCCCCCACAATTTATATCCCCCCACAATTCATATCCCCCACAATTTATGTCAACCACAATTTATATCACCCACAATTTATATCACCGCGCAATTTATATCCCCCACAATTTATATCCCCCACCATTTATATCCCACAGCAATTTATATCCCCCAAAATTTACATAACCCAAAATTTATATCTCACTGCAATTTATATCCCCCATCAATTGATATCCCCCCACAATTTATATTCCCCACAATTTATATCCTCCCTCAATTTTTATCCCCCTCAATTTATATCCTCCCTCAATTTATATCCCCCATAATTTATGTTCCCCCACAATTTATATCCCCTCACAATTTTTATCCCCCCTCAATTTATGTCCCCCGCAATTTATACATGCATCATTTTTTATCCCCTCGCAATTTATATCCCCCACAATTTATATCCCCCCACAATTAATATCCCCCTGCAATTTATATCCCCCACAATTTATATCCCCCACAATCTATATCCCCACACAAGTAATATCCCTCTGCACGTTATACGCCCCTTAATTTATGTCCCCTCTTAATTTATATCCCCGCACAATTTATATCCCCCCGCAAATTCTCTCCCCGCAATTTATACATGCCTCAATTTATATCCTCCGACAATTTATATCCCCCCGTAATATATATCCCCCCGCAATTTATATCCCCCACAATTTATATCCCCCGCAATTGATATCACCCCAATATTTATATCCCACGCAATTTATATCCTCCCTCAATTTATATCCCCACAATTTATATCCTCCCTCAATTCGTATCACCCCACAATTTATATCCCCTGCAATTCGTATCCACCCGCAATTCGTATCCTCCCGCAATTGATATCCCCCACAATTTATATCCCCCACAATTCATATCCTTCACAATTTATATCCCCCACAATTTATATCCCCCACAATTTATATCCCCCACAATTTCTGTCAACCACAATTTATATCACCCACAATTTATATCACCGCGCAATTTATATCCCCCACAATTTATATCCCCCACCATTTATATCCCACAGCAATTTATATCCCCCAAAATTTACATAATCCAAAATTTATATCTCACTGCAATTTATATCCCCCATCAATTGATATCCCCCCACAATTTATATTCCCCACAATTTATATCCAACCTCAATTTTTATCCCCCTCAATTTATATCCTCCCTCAATTTATATCCCCCATAATTTATGTTCCCCCACAATTTATATCCCCTCACAATTTTTATCCCCCCTCAATTTATGTCCCCCGCAATTTATACATGCATCATTTTTTATCCCCCCACAATTTATATCCCCCACAATTTATATCCCCCCACAATTGATATCCCCCTGCAATTTATATCCCCCACAATTTATATCCCCCACAATCTATATCCCCACACAAGTTGTATCCCTCTGCACTTTATACGCCCCTTAATTTATGTCCCCTCTTAATTTATAACCCCGCACAATTTATATCCCCCCACAAATTCGATCCCCCGCAATTTATACATGCCTCAATTTATATCCTCCGACAATTTATATCCCCCCGTAATTTATATCCCCCCGCAATTTATATCCCCCACAATTTATATCCCCCCGCAATTAATATCCCCCGCAATTCATATCCCCCCGCAAATTAGATACCCCCGCAATTGATATCACCCCACTATTTATATGCCACACAATTTATATCCTCCCTCAATTTATATCCCCCACAATTTATATCCCCCCTCAATTCATATCACTCCACAATTTATATCCCCCGCAATTGATATCCCCCCGCAATTCGTATCCTCCCGCAATTGATATCCCCCACAATTTATATCCCCCACAATTCATATCCCCCAATATTGAAATCCCCCACAATTTATATCACCCGCTATCTATATCCCCCACCATTTATATCCCCCACAATTTATATCCCCGCCCAATTTATATCCCCACACAATTTATATCCCTCCACAATTTATACCCCTCCGCAATTTATACCCCCCACAATTTATATCCCACCGCAATTTATATCCCCCCACAATTTGTATTTCCCACAATTTACATCACACCGCAATTTATATCCCCCGCAATTTAAATCTCCCCATTATTTATATCCCACCACAATTTATATCCCCCGCAATTTATATCCCCCCGCAATTTATATCCCCCGCAATTTATTAACCCCCACAATGTATATCCTGCCACAATATATATCCCCCACAATTTTATCCCCCCGCAATTATATCCTCAACAAATTATATCCCTCCACAATTCATATACCTCGACAATTTATATTCCCCTGCAATTTATCTCCCCCACAATTTATATCCCCCACAATTATTATCCCCCCGCAATTTATATCCCCCACAATGGATATCCTAACACAATTTATATCCCTCCACAAATTATATGGCCCCACAATTTACAACCCCCCACAATTTATATCCCCCCGCAATTCATATCCCCCGCAATTTAATCATGCCTCAATTTATATAACCCCACAATTTATATCCCCCCGCAATTGATATCACCCCAATATTTATATCCCACGCAATTTATATCCTCCCTCAATTTATATCCCCACAATTTATATCCTCCCTCAATTCATATCACCCCACAATTTATATCCCCTGCAATTCGTATCTCCCCGCAATTCGTATCCTCCCGCAATTGATATCCCCCACAATTTGTATCCCCCACAATTCATATCCTTCACAATTTATATCCCCCACAATTTATATCCCCCCGCAATTTATATCCCCCACAATTTATGTCAACCACAATTTATATCACCCACAATTTATATCACCGCGCAATTTATATCCCCCACAATTTATGTCCCCCACCATTTATATCCCACAGCAATTTATATCCCCCAAAATATACACAACCCAAAATTTATATCTCACTGCAATTTATATCCCCCATCAATTGATGTCCCCCCACAATTTGTATTCCCCACAATTTATATCCTCCCTCAATTTTTATCCCCCTCAATTTATATCCTCCCTCAATTTATATCCCCCATAATTTATGTTCCCCCACAATTTATATCCCCTCACAATTTTTATCCCCACTCAATTTATGTCCCCCGCAATTTATACATGCATCATTTTTTATCCCCCCACAATTTATATCCCCCACTATTTATGTCCCCCCACAATTGATATCCCCATGCAATTTATATCCCCCACAATTTATATCCCCCACAATCTATATCCCCACACAAGTTATATCCCTCCGCACTTTATACACCCCTTAATTAATGTCCCCTCTTAATTTATATCCCCGCACAATTTATATCCCCCCGCAAATTCTATTCCCCGCAATTTATGCATGCCTCAATTTATATCCTCCGACAATTTATATCCCCCCGTAATTTATATCCCCCCGCAATTTATATCCCCCACAATTTATATCCCCCCGCAATTAATATCCCCCGCAATTCATATCCCCCCGCAAATTAGATACCCCCGCAATTGATATCACCCCACTATTTATATGCCACACAATTTATATCCTCCCTCAATTTATATCCCCCACTATTTATATCCCCCCTCAATTCATATCACCCCACAATTTATATCCCCCGCAATTCATATCCCCCCGCAAATTGTATCTTCCCGCAATTGATATTCCCCCACAATTTATATCCCCCACAATTCATATTCCTCACAATTTATATCCCCCACAATTTATATCACACCGCAATTTATATCACCCACAATTTATATCACCCCGCAATTTATATCCACCAAAATTTACATAACCCAAAATTTATATCTCACTGCAATTTATATCCCCGCCCAATTTATATCCCCACACAATTTATATCCCTCCACAATTTATATCCCTCCGCGATTTATATCCCTCCACAATTTATATCCCTCCGCAATTTATATTCCCCACCATTTATATCCCACCGCAATTTATATCCACCAAAATTTACATAACCCAAAATTTATATCTCACTGCAATTTATATCCCCGCCCAATTTATATCCCCACACAATTTATATCCCACCACAATTTATATCCCTCCGCAATTTATGTCCCCCACAATTTATATCCCACCGCAATTTATATCCCCCAACAATTTATGCCCCCCCCCACAGTTCATATCCCTTCACAATGTATATCCCACCGCAATTTATCTCCCCCACAATTTATGTACCCCCAAATTTATATACCCCAGCAATTTATATCCCCCCGCAATTTATAACCCCCCCTCAATTTATATCCCCCCACAAATTATAAACCCCCACAATTTATATCCCCCATAATCTATGTCCCCCCACAAGTTATATTCCCCGCAATTGATACACCCCTCAATTTATATACCCTCACAATTTACATCCCCCACAATGTATATCCTCCACAAATTACATTCCCCACAAAATCTTTCCTACCACAATTTATGTCCCTCCAGAATATACATCCCCCCGCAATTTATACCCCCCTCAATTTATATCCTCCCGCAATTTATATCCCCCCGCAATTTATGTCCGCCCACAATTTTTACCCCCTACAATTTAAATCCCCCGCAAGTTATATCCCTGCAGAAATTATATCCCCCCGCAATTTATGTCCCCCGCAATTTATATCACCCGCAATATAGACATGCATCAGTTTATATCCTCCCATAATTTACATCCCCCATAATTTATATCCCCCCACAAGTTATATCCCACACAATGTATATCCCCCGCAATTTATATCCCCTACAACTTACATCCCCCCATGATTTATATCCCCCCACAATTTCAATCCCCACAATTTATATCCCGCCTCAATTTATATCCCCCACAATTTACATCCCCCCATAATTTATATCCCCCCCAATTTATATCCCCCCGAACTTTATATGCCTCCACAATTTATATCCCCCACAATTTACATCTCCCCGCAATTTATATCCCGAGCAATTTAAATCTCCCCATTATTTATATCCCACCACAATTTATATCCCCCCGCAATTTATATCCCCCCTCAATTTATATCCCCCCTCAATTTATATCCCCCGCAATTTAGAACCCCCACAATGTATATCCTGCCACAATATATATCCCTCCACAATTCATATTCCCCCGCAATATTTCTCCGACAATTTATATCCCCCACAATTTTTATCCCCCCGCAATTTATATCCCACACAATATATATCCCTCCACAATTTATATGCCTCCACAATTTATATTCCCCCGCAATTTATATCCCCCACAATTTATATCCCCCACAATTTTGATCCCCCCGCAATTTATCTCCCCCACAATGGATATCCTACCACAATTTATATCCCTCCACAAATTATATCCGCCCACAATTTATATCCCCCCACAATTTTTAACCCCCTGCAAATTATATCCCCCGCAATTTATACATGCCTCAATTTATATAACCCCACAATTTATATCCCCCCGCAATTCATATCCCGCCGCAATTATTATCCCCCTCAATTGATATCCCCCCACAATTTATATCCCCCACAATTTATATCCTCCCTCAATTTATATCCCCCACAATTTATATCCTCCCGCAATTGACATCCCGCCACAATTTATATCCCCCACAATTTATATCCCCCACAATTTATATCCCCCCGCAATTTATATCCCCCGCAATTTATATCACCTGCAATTTATACACGCATCAGTTTATATCCTCCCATAATTTACATCCCCCATAATTTATATCCCCCCACAAGTTATATCCCACACAATGTATATCCCCCGCAATTTATATCCCCCACAACTTACATCCCCCCATAATTTATATCCCCCCACAATTTCAATCCCCACAATTTATATCCCCCCGCAATTTATATCCCCCAC
Source organism: Heterodontus francisci (assembly GCF_036365525.1). Classification (NCBI taxonomy): domain Eukaryota; kingdom Metazoa; phylum Chordata; class Chondrichthyes; order Heterodontiformes; family Heterodontidae; genus Heterodontus; species Heterodontus francisci. The sequence goes on from NC_090421.1 coordinate 22,940,663, forward strand.
AATTTATATCCCCCCATAACTTATAGCTCCCAAAATTTATATCCTCCCGCACTTTATATGCCTCCACAATTTATATCTCCCACAATTTACATCTCCCCGCAATTTATATCCCGAGCTATTTAAATCTCCCCATTATTTATATCCCACCACAACTTATATCCCCAGCAATTTATATCCCCCGCAATTTATATCACCTGCAATTTATACACGCATCAGTTTATATCCTCCCATAATTTACATCCCCCATAATTTATATCCGCCCACAAGTTATATCCCACACAATGTATATCCCCCGCAATTTATATCCCCCACAACTTACATCCCTCCATAATTTATATACCCCCACAATTTAAATCCCCACAATTTATATCCCCCCGCAATTTATATCCCCCACAATTTATATCCCCCATAGTTTATATCTCCCAAAATTTATATCCCCCCGCACTTTCGATGCCTCCACAATTTCTATCCCCCACAATTTACATCTCCCCGCAATTTATATCCCGAGCTATTTAAATCTCCCCATTATTTATATCCCACCACAATTTATATCCCCAGCAATTTATATCCCCCGCAATTGAAATCCCCACTCAATTTATATCCCCCCCAATTTATAACCCCCACAATGAAAATCATGCCACAATATATATTCCTCCACAATTTATATACCTCCACAATTTATATTCCCCCGCAATTTATATCCCCCACAATTTATATCCCCCACAATTTATATCCTCCCTCAATTTATATCCCCCATAATATATGATCCCCCACAATTTATATCCCCTCACAATTTTCATCCCCCCTCAATTTATACCCCCGCAATTTATATATGCATCATTTTTTATCCCCCCACAATTTATTTCCCCCCACAATTTATATCCCCCCGCAATTGATATCCTCCACAATTTATACACGCCTCATTTTTTGTCCCCCCGCAATTTATATCCCCCCGCAATTTATATCGCACCGCTATTTAAATCCCCCACAATCTGTATCCCCCGCAATTTATATCCCCCGCCATTCATATCCCCCCACAATTTATATTCCCCACAATTTATATCCTCCCTCAATTTTAATCCCCCACAATTTATATCCTCCCGCAATTGATATACCCCCACAATTTCTATCCCCCACAATTCATATCCCCCGCTAATTTATATCCCCCAACAATTTATATCCCCCTGCAATTTATATCCCTCCACAATTTAGATCACCCACAATTTATATTCCCCACAATTTATATCACCCCGCAATTTATATCCCCCACAATTTATATCCCACACAATTTATATCCCACCGCAATTTATATCCACCAAAATTTATGTCCCCCACAATTTATATCCCCCACAATTTATATCGCCCACAATTTATATCCCCCGCAATATAAATCACCCGCAATTTATATCCTACCACAATTTATATCCCCCACAATTTATAACCTCCCTCAATTTATATCCCCCATAATTTATGTTCCCCCACAATTTATATCCCCTCACAATTTTTATCCCACTGCAATTTATATCCCCCGCAATTTATACATGCCTCATTTTTTTATCTCCCCACAATTTATATCCTCTACAATTTATATCCCCCCACAATTGATATCCCCCTGCAATTTATATCCCCCACAATTTATATCCACAACAATCGATATCCCCACACAAGTTATATCGCTCCGCAATTTATACCCCCCATAATTTATGTCCCCCCTTAATTTATATCCCCGCACAATTTATATCCCCCCGAAATTTATAACCCCCGGACTTTATATCCCCCTCAATTTATATCTCCCCGCAATTGATATCACTCCACTATTTATATCCCACACAATTTATATCCTCCCGCAATTTATATCCCCCACAATTTATATCCCCCCGTAATTTATATCCCCCCGCAATTTATATCCCCCACAATTTATATCTCCCCGCAATTGATATCACCCCACTATTTATATCCCACACAATTTATATCCTCCCTCAATTAATATCCCCCACAATTTATATCCTCCCTCAATTCATATCACCCCACAATTTATATCCCCCGCAATTCATATCCCCCCGCAATATGTATCCTCCCGCAATTGATATCCCCCCACAATTTCTCTCCTCGACAATTCATATCAAACCACAATTTATATCCCCCAGCAATTTATATCCCCCCGCAATTTATATCCCCCACAATTTATATCACCCACAATTTATATCACCCACAATTTATATCACCCGCAATTTATATCCCCCACAATTTATATCTACCACCATTTATATCCCACCGCAATTTATATACCCCAAAATTTACATAACCCAAAATTTATATCTCACTGCAATTTATATCCCCCCCAATTTATATCCCCCCACAATTTATATTCCTCCACAATTTATATCCCCCACAATTTATATCCCACCGCAAATTATATCCCCCACAATTTATGCCCCCCCACAGTTCATATCCCTTCACAATGTATATCCCACTGCAATTTATGTACCCCAGCAATTTATATCCCCCCGCAATTTATAACGCCCCACAATTTATATCCCCCCACAAATTATAAACCCCCACAAATTATATCCCCCATAATGTATATCCCCCACAAGTTATATCCCCCACAATATCTTTCCTACCACAATTTATGTCGCTCCAGAATTTATATCCCCCCGCAATTTATATCCCCCCGCAATTTATATCCCCCCGCATTTTATAACACCCTCAATTTATATCCTCAAGCAATTTATATCCCCCCACAATTTATATCCCCCACAATGTATATCCCCCAGCAATTTATATCCCCCAGCAATTTATATCCCCACGCGATATATAACCCGCATTATATATCCTGCCACAATTTATATCCCCCACAATTTATATCCCCCACAATTTTTATCCCCCCGCAATTTATCTCCCCACAATGGATATCCTACCACAATTTATATCCCTCCACAAATTATATCCCCCCACAATTCATATCACCCCCACAATTTATATCCCCCTGCAAATTATATCCCCCGCAATTTATACATGCCTCAATTTATATAACCCCAGAATTTATATCCCCCCGCAATTTATATCCCCCCGCAAATTATATCGCCCACAATTTATATCCTCCCTCAATTTATATCCCCCACAATTTATATCCTCCCGCAATTGATATCATCCCACAATTTATATCCCCCACAATTCATATCCCCCACAATTTATATCCCCCAAAATTTATATCCTCCTCAATTTATATCCCCCCACAATTTATATCACGCACAATTTATATTCCCCACAATTTATATCCCCCCACAATTTATGTCCCCCACAATTTATATCTCCCACAATTTATATCCCACCGCAATTTGTATCCCCCAGAATTTATATCCCCACAATTTATATCCCCCAGCAATTTATGTCCCCCAGCAATTTATACCCCCCGCAATTTATATCCCCGACAATTTATATCTCCCCGCGATATATAACCCGCAATATATATCCTACCACAATTTATATCTCCCACAATTTATATCCTCCCTCAATTTATATCTCCTTTAATTTATGATCCCCCACAATTTATATCCCCTCACTATTGTTATCCCCCCTCAAGTTATATCCCCTGCCATTTATGCATGCATCAATTTTTAACCCCCCACAATTTGTATTCCCCACAATTTATATCTCCCACAATTGATGTCCCCCTGCAATTTATATCCCCCGCAATTTATATCCTCCCACAATTTATATCCCCCACAATTTATATCCTCCATCAATTTATATCCCCCATAATATATGATCCCCCACAATTTATATCCCCTCACAATTTTCATCCCCCCTCAATTTATACCCCCGCAATTTATATATGTACCATTTTTTATCCCCCCACAATTTATTTCCCCCCACAATTTATATCCCCCCGCAATTGATATCCTCCACAATTTATACACGCCTCAATTTTTGTCCCCCCGCAATTTATATCCCCCCGCAATTTATATCGCCCCGCTATTTAAATCCCCCACAATCTGTATCCCCCGCAATTTATATCCCCCGCCATTCATATCCCCCCACAATTTATATTCCCCACAATTTATATCCTCCCTCAATTTTAATCCCCCACAATTTATATCCTCCCGCAATTGATATACCCCCACAATTTCTATCCCCCACAATTCATATCCCCCGCTAATTTATATCCCCCAACAATTTATATCCCCCTGCAATTTATATCCCTCCACAATTTAGATCACCCACAATTTATATTCCCCACAATTTATATCACCCCGCAATTTATATCCCCCACAATTTATATCCCACACAATTTATATCCCACCGCAATTTATATCCACCAAAATTTATGTCCCCCACAATTTATATCCCCCACAATTTATATCGCCCACAATTTATAGCCCCCGCAATATAAATCACCCACAATTTATATCCTACCACAATTTATATCCCCCACAATTTATAACCTCCCTCAATTTATATCCCCCATAATTTATGTTCCCCCACAATTTATATCCCCTCACAATTTTTATCCCACTGCAATTTATATCCCCCGCAATTTATACATGCCTCATTTTTTATCTCCCCACAATTTATATCCTCCACAATTTATATCCCCCCACAATTGATATCCCCCTGCAATTTATATCCCCCACAATTTATATCCGCAACAATCGATATCCCCACACAAGTTATATCGCTCCGCAATTTATACCCCCCATAATTTATGTCCCCCCTTAATTTATATCCCCGCACAATTTATATCCCCCCGAAATTTATAACCCCCGGACTTTATATCCCCCACAATTTATATCTCCCCGCAATTGATATCACCCCACTATTTATATCCCACACAATTTATATCCTCCCGCAATTTATATCCCCCACAATTTATATCCCCCCGTAATTTATATCCCCCCGCAATTTATATCCCCCACAATTTATATCTCCCCGCAATTGATATCACCCCACTATTTATATCCCCGGAAATTTATATCTCCCCGCAATTGATATCACCCCACTATTTATATCCCACACTATTTATATCCTCCCTCAATTTATATCCTCCCTCATTTTTTATCCCCCACAATTTATATCCTCCCGCAATTGATATCCCCCCACAATTTATATCCCCCACAATTCATATCCCCCGCAATTTATATCCCCAACAATTTATGTCCCACCGCAATTTATATCCCCCCACAATTTATATCACGCACAATTGATATTCCCCACAATTTATATCCTCCCGCAATTTATGTCCCCCACAATTTGTATCCCACAAAATTTATATCCCCACAATTTATATCCCCCACAATTTATATCCCCCAGCAATTTATATCCCCCCGCAATTTATGTCCCCCACAATTTATATCCCCCCGCAATATAACCCGCAATTTATACCCCCCACAATTTATATCCCACCGCAATTTGTCTCCCCCTAAATTTATTTCCCCCACAATTTATATCCCCCAGCAATTTATGTCCCCAGCAATATATATCCCCTCGCAATTTACATCCCCCACAATTTATATCCCCCCGCGATATATAACCTGCAATTTATATCCTACCACAATTTATATCCCCCACAATTTATATCCTCCCTCAATTTATATCCCCCATAATTTATGATCCCCACAATTTATATCCCTTCACAATTTATATCCCCCCTCAAGTTATATCCCTGGCAATTTATACATGCATCAATTTTTATCCCCCCACAATTTATATCCCCCACAATTTATATTCCCCACAATTGATATCCCCCTGCAATTTAATTCCCCCGCAATTTATATCCCCCAATCTATATCCCCACACAAGTTTTATCCCTCCTCAATTTATATCCCCCCACAATTTATATCCCACCGTACTTTCTATCCCCTCGCAATTTAGAACCCCTACAATTTATATCCCCCCGCAATTTATATCCCCCACAATTTATATCCCCCACAAATTATATCCCCGCAATATATATCCCCCGCAATTCATATCCACCCGCAATTTATATCCCCCCTCAATTGATATCCCCCCACAATTTACATCCCCCACAAGTTATATCCTCCCTCAATTTATATCACGCACAATTTATATTCCCCACAATTTATATCCCCCCTACAATTTATATCCCCCCACAATTCATATGACCCCGCAATTTATATCCCACCTCAATTGACATTCCCCACAATTTATATCCCCCACAATTCATATCCCCCACAATTTATATCCTCCCTCAATTTTTATCCCCCACAATTTATATCCCCCCACAATTGATATCCCCCTGCAATTTATATCCCCCAAAATTTATATCCACAACAATCTATATCCCCACACAAGTTATATCGCTCTGCAATTTATACCCCCCATAATTTATGTGCCCCCTTAATTTACATCCCCGCACAATTTATATCCCCCCGAAATTTATATCCCCCCGCAATTTATATCCCCCACAATTTATATCTCCCCGCAATTGATATCACCCCACTATTTATATCCCACAAAATTTATATCCTCCCTCAATTAATATCCCCCACAATTTATATCCTCCCTCCATTCATATCACCCCACAATTTATATCCCCCGCAATTCATATCCCCCCGCAATATGTATCCTCCCGCAATTGATATCCCACCACAATTTCTCTCCTCGACAATTCATATCAAACCGCAATTTATATCCCCCACAATTTATATCCCCCCGCAATTTATATCCCCCCACAATTTATATCCCCCCGTACTTTATATCCCCTCGCAATTTAGAACCCCTACAATTTATATCCCCCCGCAATTTATATCCCCCACAATTTATATCCCCCACAAATTATATCCCCGCAATTTCTATCCCCCCCAATTCATATCCCCCCGCAATTTATATCCCCCCTCAATTGATATCCCCCCACAATTTATATCCCCCACAACTTATATCCTCCCTCAATTTATATCACGCACAATTTATATTCCCCACAATTTATATCCCCCCTACAATTTATATCCCCCCGCAATTCATATGACCCCGCAATTTATATCCCACCTCAATTGACATTCCCCACAATTTATATCCCCCACAATTCATATCCCCCACAATTTATATCCTCCCTCAATTTTTATCCCCCACAATTCATATCCCCCACAATTTATATCCCCCACAATTTATATCCCACCGCAATTTATATCCCCCACAATTTATATCACGCACAATTGATATTCCCCAGCAATTTATATCCCCCAGCAATTTATATCCCCCCGCAATTTATATCCCCCACAATTTATATCACGCACAATTGATATTCCCCAGCAATTTATATCCCCCAGCAATTTATATCCCCCCGCAATTTATATCCCCCACAATTTATATCACCCACAATTTATATCACCCACAATTTATATCACTCCGCAATTTATATCCCCCACAATTTATATCTACCACCATTTATATCCCACCGCAATTTATATACCCCAAAATGTACATAACCCAAAATTTATATCTCACTGCAATTTATATCCCCCCCAATTTATATCCCCCCACAATTTATATCCCTCCACAATTTATATTCCTCCACAATTTATATCCCCCACAATTTATATCCCACCGCAATTTATATCCCCCACAATTTATGCCCCCCCACAGTTCATATCCCTTCACAATGTAGATCCCACCACAATTTATATACCCCAGCAATTTATATCCCCCGCAATTTATACCCCCCCACAATTTATATCCCCCCACAAATTATAAACCCCCACAAATTATATCCCCCATAATGTATATCCCCACAACTTATATCCCCCACAATATCTTTCCTACCACAATTTATGTCGCTCCAGAATTTATATCCCCCCGCAATTTATATCCCCCCGCAATTTATATCCCCCCGCATTTTATACCCCCCCTCAATTTATATCCTCAAGCAATTTATATCCCCCCGCAATTTATATCCATCCACAATTTATGTTCCCCTACAATTTTAATCCCCCGCAAGTTATATCCCCCCAGAATTTATATCCCCCCGCAATTTATATCCCCTCAATTTACATCACCTGCAATTTATACACGCATCAGTTTATATCCTCCCATAATTTATATCGCCCCATAATTTATAACCCCCACAATATATATCCCCACAATTTATATCCCCCGCAATTTACATCCATCATAATTTATATCCCCGCACAATATATATCCCCACAATTTATATCCCCCGCAACTTACATCCCCCCATAATTTATATCCCCCCACAATTTCAATCCCCACAATTTATATCCCCCCGCAATTTATATCCCCCACAATTTATATCCCCCCATAATTTATATCCCCCCACAATTTATATCCCCCCGAAATTTCTATGCCTCCACAATTTATATCCCCCACTATTTACAACACCCCGCAATTTATATCCCCCCACAATTTACATACCCCATAATTTATATCCCCCCACAATTTATGTCCCCCCGTAATTTCTATGCCTCCACAATTTATATCCCCCACTATTTACAACACCCCGCAATTTATATCCCACCACAATTCTTTCCTCCGCAATTTTATCCCCCCACAATTTATATCCCCCCTCAATTCATATCCCCCGCAATTTATAACCCCGACAATGTATATCCTGCCACAATTTATATCCCTCCACAAATTATATACCTCCACAATTTATATTCCCCCGCAATTTATATCCCCCACAATTTATATCCCCCACAATATATATCCCTTCTCAAATTATATACCTCCACAATTTTTATGCCCCCGCAATTTATATCCCCCACAATGGATATCCTACCACAATTTATTTCACTCCACAATTTACATCACCCACAATTTATATTCCCCACAATTTATATCCCCCCGCAATTTATATCCCCCACAATTTATATCCCCTGCAATTTATATCCCCCCGCAATTCATATGACCCCACAATTTATATCCCACCTCAATTGATATTCCCCACAATTTATGTCCCCCACAATTCATATCCCCCACAATTTATATCTTCCCTCAATTTTTATCCCCCACAATTTATATCCTCCCGCAATTGATATTCCCCACAATTTATATCCCCCACAATTCATATCCCCCGCAATTTATATCGCCCACAATTTATATCCCACCGCAATTTATATCCCCCCACAATTTATTTCACGCACAATTGATATTCCCCACAATTTATATCCCCCCGCAATTTATGTCCCCCACAATTTGTATCCCCCAAAATTTATATCCCCCACAATTTATATCCCCCACAATTTATATCCCCCAGCAATTTATATCCCCCCGCAATTTATGTCCCCCACAATTTATATCCCCCCGCGATATATAACCCGCAATTTATACCCCCCACAATTTATATCCCACCGCAATTTGTATCCCCCTAAATTTATTTCCCCCACAATTTATATCCCCCACAATTTATATCCCCCAGCAATTTATATCCCCAGCAAAATATATCCCCTCGCAATTTATATCCCCCACAATTTATATCCCCCCGCGATATATAACCTGCAATTTATATCCTACCACAATTTATATCCCCCACAATTTATATCCTCCCTCAATTTATATCCCCCATAATTTATGATCCCCACAATTTATATCCCTTCACAATTTATATCCCCCCACCGCAATTTATACATGCATCAATTTTTATCCCCCCACAATTTATATCCCCTACAATTTATATTCCCCACAATTGATATCCCCCTGCAATTTAATTCCCCCGCAATTTATATCCCCCCAATCCATATCCCCACACAAGTTTTATCCCTCCTCAATTTATATCCCCCCACAATTTATATCCCCCCGTACTTAAAATCCCCTCGCAATTTAGAACCCCTACAATTTATATCCCCCCGCAATTTATATCCCCCACAATTTATATCCCCCACAAATTATATCCCCGCAATTTATATCCCCCCCAATTCATATCCCCCCGCAATTTATATCCCCCCTCAATTGATATCCCCCCACAATTTATATCCCCCACAACTTATATCCTCCCTCAATTTATATCACGCACAATTTATATTCCCCACAATTTATATCCCCCCTACAATTTATATCCCCCCGCAATTCATATGACCCCGCAATTTATATCCCACCTCAATTGACATTCCCCACAATTTATATCCCCCACAATTCATATCCCCCACAATTTATATCCTCCCTCAATTTTTATCCCCCACAATTTATATCCTCCCGCAATTGATATCCCCCCACAATTTATATCCCCCACAATTCATATCCCCCACAATTTATATCCCCCACAATTTATATCCCACCGCAATTTATATCCCCCACAATTTATATCACGCACAATTGATATTCCCCAGCAATTTATATCCCCCAGCAATTTATATCCCCCGCAATTTATGTCCCCCACAATTTATATCCCCCCGTGATATATCTCCCGCAATTTATCCCCCCCACAATTTATATCCCACCGCAATTTGTATCCCCCTAAATTTATTTCCCCCACAATTTATATCCCCCACAATTTATATCCCCCAACAATTTATATCCCCAGCAATTTATATCCCCTCGCAATTTATATCCCCCACAATTTATATCCCCCCGCGATATATAACCCGCAATTTATATCCTACCACAATTTATATCCCCCACAATTTATATCCTCCCTCAATTTATATCCCCCATAATTTATGATCCCCACAATTTATATCCCTTCACAATTTATATCCCCCTCAAGTTATATCCCCCGCAATTTATACATGCATCAATTTTTATCCCCCCACAATTTATTTCCCCCACAATTTATATACCCCACAATTGATATCCCCCTGCAATTTAATTCCCCCGCAATTTATATCCCCCAATCTATATCCCCACACAAGTTTTATCACTCCTCAATTTATATCCCCCCACAATTTATATCCCCCCGTACTCTATATCCCCTCGCAATTTAGAACCCCTGCAATTTATATCCCCCCGCAATTTATATCCCCCGCAATTTATATCCCCCACAAATTATATCCCCGCAATTTATATCCCCCGCAATTCATATCCCCCCGCAATTTATATCCCCCCACAATTGATATCCCCCCACAATTTATATCCCCCACAACTTATATCCTCCCTCAATTTATATCACGCACAATTTATATTCCCCACAATTTATATCCCCCCTCAATTGATATCACCCACAATTTATATCCACCCGCAATTGATATCCCCCCACAATTTATATCCCCCAAAATTCATGTCCCCCACAATTTATATCCCCCAAAATCTATATCCCCCCTCAATTTATATCGCCCCACAATTGAAATCACGCACAATTTATGTTCCCCACAATTTATATCCCCCCGCAATTTATGTCCCCCACAATTTATATCCCCCACAATTTATATCCCACCACAATTTATATCCCCCAGCAATATATATCCCCCGCAATTTATATCCCCCTCAATTTATATCTCCCCACGATATATCCCCCGCAATTTATATCCTACCACAATTTATATCCCCCACAATTTATATCCTCCCTCAATTTATATCCCCCATAATTTATGATGCCCCAAAATTTATATCCCCTCACAATTTTTATCCCCCCTCAATTTATAGGCCCGCAATTTATATATGCATCATTTTTTATCCCCCCATAATTTATATCCCCCCGCAATTTATATCCCCCCGCTATTTATATCCCCCACAATTTGTATCCCCCGCAATTTATAACCGACCTCAATTGATATCCCCCCACAATTTATATCCCCCACAATTTATATCCCCCCGCAATTTATATCCCCCCGCAATTTATAACACCCACAATTTCGATTCCCCACAATTTATATCAGCCCGCAATTTATATCCCCCACAATTTATATCCTCCACAATTTATATCCCTCCGCAATTTATATCCCCCAAAATTTATATCCCCCACAATATATATCCCCCACAATTTAGATCCGACAGCAATTTATCTCCCCCCACAATTTATATCCCCCACAATTTTTATCCCCCACAATTTATATCCCCCCGCAATATATCACCCGCAATTTAAACCCTCCCTCAATTTATATCCCCCATAATTTATGTTCCCCAACAATTTATATCCCCTCACAATTGTTATCCCCCCTCAATTTATATCCCCCGCAATTTATACATGCATCATTTTTTATCTCCCCACAATTTATATCCCCGACAATTTATATCCCCCCACAATTGATATCCCCCTGCAATTTATATCCCCGGCAATTTATATCCACAGCAATCTATATCCCCACACAAGTTATATCGCTCCGCAATTTATACCCCCCATAATTTATGTCCCCCCTTAATTTATATCCCCCCACAATTTATATCCCCCCGGAATTTATATCCCCCGCAATTTATATCCCCCACAAATTATATCCCCGCAATTTATATCCCCCGCAATTCATATCCCCCCGCAATTTATATCCCCCCTCAATTGATATCACCCACAATTTATATCCACCCGCAATTGATATCCCCCCACAATTTATATCCCCCAAAGTTCATGTCCCCCACAATTTATATCCCCCAAAATCTATATCCCCCCGCAATTTATATCGCCCCACAATTGAAATCACGCACAATTTATGTTCCCCACAATTTATATCCCCCCGCAATTTATGTCCCCCACAATTTATATCCCCCACAATTTATATCCCACCACAATTTATATCCCCCAGCAATTTATATCCCCCGCAATTTATATCCCCCTCAATTTATATCTCCCCACGATATATCCCCCGCAATTTATATCCTACCACAATTTATATCCCCCACAATTTATATCCTCCCTCAATTTATATCCCCCATAATTTATGATGCCCCAAAATTTATATCCCCTCACAATTTTTATCCCCCCTCAATTTATAGGCCCGCAATTTATATATGCATCATTTTTTATCCCCCCACAATTTATATCCCCCACAATTTTTATCCCCCACAATTTATATCCCCCCGCAATATATCACCCGCAATTTAAACCCTCCCTCAATTTATATCCCCCATAATTTATGTTCCCCAACAATTTATATCCCCTCACAATTGTTATCCCCCCTCAATTTATATCCCCCGCAATTTATACATGCATCATTTTTTATCTCCCCACAATTTATATCCCCGACAATTTATATCCCCCCACAATTGATATCCCCCTGCAATTTATATCCCCGGCAATTTATATCCACAGCAATCTATATCCCCACACAAGTTATATCGCTCTGCAATTTATACCCCCCAGAATTTATGTCCCCCCTTAATTTATATCCCCCCACAATTTATATCCTTCCGCAATTTATATAACCCCGCAATTGATATCACCCCACTATTTATATCCCACACAATTTATATCCTCCCACAATTTATATCCCCCACAATTTATATCCTCCCTCAATTCATATCACCACACAATTTATATCCCAATAATTCATATCCCCCCGCAATACGTATCCTCCCGCAATTGATATCCCTCCACAATTTATATCCCCCATAATTCATATCCCCCACAATTTATATCCCCCACAATTTATATCCCCCCGCAATTTATATCCCCCACAATATATATCACCCACAATTTATATCACCCACAATTTATATCACCCCGCAATTTATATTCCCCACAATTTATATCTACCACCATTTATATCCCACCGCAATGTATTTCCCCCAAAATTTACATGACACAAAATTTATATCTCACTGCAATTTATATCCCCCCCAATTTATATCCCCCACAATTTATATCCCTCCACAATGTATATCCCTCCGCAATTTTTATCCCACCGCAATGTATATCCCCCCACAATTTATGCCCCCCACAGTTCATATCCCTTCACAATGTATATCCCACCGCAATTTTTATCCACCAAAATTTACATACCGCCAATTTACATACCCGCAAATTAAAATATCCCAGCAATTTATATCCCCCCGCAATTTATAACCCCCCTCAATTTATATCCCCCACAAATTATAAACCCCCACAATTTATATCCCCCATAATGTATATCCCCCACAATTTATATCCCCCACAATATCTTTCCTACCACAATTTATGTCGCTCCAGAATTTATATCCCCCCGCAATTTATATCCCCCCTCAATTTATATCCCCCGCAATTTATACCCCCCTCAATTTATATCCCCCCGCAATATATATCCACCCACAATTTTTGCCCCCTACAATTTAAATCCCCCACAAGTTATATCCCCCAGAATTTATATCCCCCCGCAATTTATATCCCCCCAATTTACAACACCTGCAATTTATACACGCATCAGTTTATATCCTCCCATAATTTATATCGCCCCATAATTTATATCCCGCCGCAATATATATCCACACAATTTATATCCCCCATAATTTATGATCCCCACAATTTATATCCCTTCACAATTTATATCCCCCTCAAGTTATATCCCCCGCAATTTATACATGCATCAATTTATATCCCCCCACAATTTATTTCCCCCACAATTTATATACCTCCGCAATTTTTATCCCACCGCAATTTATATCCCCCCACAATGTATATCCCTCCGCAATTTTTATCCCACCGCAATTTATATCCCCCCACAATTTATGCCCCCCACAGTTCATATCCCTTCACAATGTATATCCCACCGCAATTTTTATCCCACCGCAATTTATATCCCCCCACAATTTATGCCCCCCACAGTTCATATCCCTGCACAATGTATATCCCACCGCAATTTTTATCCACCAAAATTTACATACCGCCAATTTACATACCCGCAAATTAAAATATCCCAGCAATTTATATCCCCCCGCAATATATAACCCCCCTCAATTTATATCCCCCACAAATTATAAACCCCCACAATTTATATCCCCCATAATGTATATCCCCCCGTACTCTATATCCCCTCGCAATTTAGAACCCCTGCAATTTATATCCCCCCGCAATTTATATCCCCCGCAATTTATATCCCCCACAAATTATATCCCCGCAATTTATATCCCCCGCAATTCATATCCCCCCGCAATTTATATCCCCCCACAATTGATATCCCCCCACAATTTATATCCCCCACAACTTATATCCTCCCTCAATTTATATCACGCACAATTTATATTCCCCACAATTTATATCCCCCCTCAATTGATATCACCCACAATTTATATCCACCCGCAATTGATATCCCCCCACAATTTATATCCCCCAAAATTCATGTCCCCCACAATTTATATCCCCCAAAATCTATATCCCCCCTCAATTTATATCGCCCCACAATTGAAATCACGCACAATTTATGTTCCCCACAATTTATATCCCCCCGCAATTTATGTCCCCCACAATTTATATCCCCCACAATTTATATCCCACCACAATTTATATCCCCCAGCAATATATATCCCCCGCAATTTATATCCCCCTCAATTTATATCTCCCCACGATATATCCCCCGCAATTTATATCCTACCACAATTTATATCCCCCACAATTTATATCCTCCCTCAATTTATATCCCCCATAATTTATGATGCCCCAAAATTTATATCCCCTCACAATTTTTATCCCCCCTCAATTTATAGGCCCGCAATTTATATATGCATCATTTTTTATCCCCCCATAATTTATATCCCCCCGCAATTTATATCCCCCCGCTATTTATATCCCCCACAATTTGTATCCCCCGCAATTTATAACCGACCTCAATTGATATCCCCCACAATTTATATCCCCCACAATTTATATCCCCCCGCAATTTATATCCCCCCGCAATTTATAACACCCACAATTTCGATTCCCCACAATTTATATCAGCCCGCAATTTATATCCCCCACAATTTATATCCTCCACAATTTATATCCCTCCGCAATTTATATCCCCCAAAATTTATATCCCCCACAATATATATCCCCCACAATTTAGATCCGACAGCAATTTATCTCCCCCCACAATTTATATCCCCCACAATTTTTATCCCCCACAATTTATATCCCCCCGCAATATATCACCCGCAATTTAAACCCTCCCTCAATTTATATCCCCCATAATTTATGTTCCCCAACAATTTATATCCCCTCACAATTGTTATCCCCCCTCAATTTATATCCCCCGCAATTTATACATGCATCATTTTTTATCTCCCCACAATTTATATCCCCGACAATTTATATCCCCCCACAATTGATATCCCCCTGCAATTTATATCCCCGGCAATTTATATCCACAGCAATCTATATCCCCACACAAGTTATATCGCTCCGCAATTTATACCCCCCATAATTTATGTCCCCCCTTAATTTATATCCCCCCACAATTTATATCCCCCCGGAATTTATATCCCCCGCAATTTATATCCCCCACAAATTATATCCCCGCAATTTATATCCCCCGCAATTCATATCCCCCCGCAATTTATATCCCCCCTCAATTGATATCACCCACAATTTATATCCACCCGCAATTGATATCCCCCCACAATTTATATCCCCCAAAGTTCATGTCCCCCACAATTTATATCCCCCAAAATCTATATCCCCCCGCAATTTATATCGCCCCACAATTGAAATCACGCACAATTTATGTTCCCCACAATTTATATCCCCCCGCAATTTATGTCCCCCACAATTTATATCCCCCACAATTTATATCCCACCACAATTTATATCCCCCAGCAATTTATATCCCCCGCAATTTATATCCCCCTCAATTTATATCTCCCCACGATATATCCCCCGCAATTTATATCCTACCACAATTTATATCCCCCACAATTTATATCCTCCCTCAATTTATATCCCCCATAATTTATGATGCCCCAAAATTTATATCCCCTCACAATTTTTATCCCCCCTCAATTTATAGGCCCGCAATTTATATATGCATCATTTTTTATCCCCCCACAATTTATATCCCCCACAATTTTTATCCCCCACAATTTATATTCCCCCGCAATATATCACCCGCAATTTAAACCCTCCCTCAATTTATATCCCCCATAATTTATGTTCCCCAACAATTTATATCCCCTCACAATTGTTATCCCCCCTCAATTTATATCCCCCGCAATTTATACATGCATCATTTTTTATCTCCCCACAATTTATATCCCCGACAATTTATATCCCCCCACAATTGATATCCCCCTGCAATTTATATCCCCGGCAATTTATATCCACAGCAATCTATATCCCCACACAAGTTATATCGCTCTGCAATTTATACCCCCCAGAATTTATGTCCCCCCTTAATTTATATCCCCCCACAATTTATATCCTTCCGCAATTTATATAACCCCGCAATTGATATCACCCCACTATTTATATCCCACACAATTTATATCCTCCCACAATTTATATCCCCCACAATTTATATCCTCCCTCAATTCATATCACCACACAATTTATATCCCAATAATTCATATCCCCCCGCAATACGTATCCTCCCGCAATTGATATCCCTCCACAATTTATATCCCCCATAATTCATATCCCCCACAATTTATATCCCCCACAATTTATATCCCCCCGCAATTTATATCCCCCACAATATATATCACCCACAATTTATATCACCCACAATTTATATCACCCCGCAATTTATATTCCCCACAATTTATATCTACCACCATTTATATCCCACCGCAATGTATTTCCCCCAAAATTTACATGACACAAAATTTATATCTCACTGCAATTTATATCCCCCCCAATTTATATCCCCCACAATTTATATCCCTCCACAATGTATATCCCTCCGCAATTTTTATCCCACCGCAATGTATATCCCCCCACAATTTATGCCCCCCACAGTTCATATCCCTTCACAATGTATATCCCACCGCAATTTTTATCCACCAAAATTTACATACCGCCAATTTACATACCCGCAAATTAAAATATCCCAGCAATTTATATCCCCCCGCAATTTATAACCCCCCTCAATTTATATCCCCCACAAATTATAAACCCCCACAATTTATATCCCCCATAATGTATATCCCCCACAATTTATATCCCCCACAATATCTTTCCTACCACAATTTATGTCGCTCCAGAATTTATATCCCCCCGCAATTTATATCCCCCCTCAATTTATATCCCCCGCAATTTATACCCCCCTCAATTTATATCCCCCCGCAATATATATCCACCCACAATTTTTGCCCCCTACAATTTAAATCCCCCACAAGTTATATCCCCCAGAATTTATATCCCCCCGCAATTTATATCCCCCCAATTTACAACACCTGCAATTTATACACGCATCAGTTTATATCCTCCCATAATTTATATCGCCCCATAATTTATATCCCGCCGCAATATATATCCACACAATTTATATCCCCCATAATTTATGATCCCCACAATTTATATCCCTTCACAATTTATATCCCCCTCAAGTTATATCCCCCGCAATTTATACATGCATCAATTTATATCCCCCCACAATTTATTTCCCCCACAATTTATATACCTCCGCAATTTTTATCCCACCGCAATTTATATCCCCCCACAATGTATATCCCTCCGCAATTTTTATCCCACCGCAATTTATATCCCCCCACAATTTATGCCCCCCACAGTTCATATCCCTTCACAATGTATATCCCACCGCAATTTTTATCCCACCGCAATTTATATCCCCCCACAATTTATGCCCCCCACAGTTCATATCCCTGCACAATGTATATCCCACCGCAATTTTTATCCACCAAAATTTACATACCGCCAATTTACATACCCGCAAATTAAAATATCCCAGCAATTTATATCCCCCCGCAATATATAACCCCCCTCAATTTATATCCCCCACAAATTATAAACCCCCACAATTTATATCCCCCATAATGTATATCCCCCACAATTTATATCCCCCACAATATCTTTCCTACCACAATTTATGTCGCTCCAGAATTTATATCCCCCCGCAATTTATATCCCCCCTCAATTTATATCCCCCGCAATTTATACCCCCCTCAATTTATATCCCCCCGCAATATATATCCACCCACAATTTTTGCCCCCTACAATTTAAATCCCCCACAAGTTATATCCCCCAGAATTTATATCCCCCCGCAATTTATATCCCCCCAATTTACAACACCTGCAATTTATACACGCATCAGTTTATATCCTCCCATAATTTATATCGCCCCATAATTTATATCCCGCCGCAATATATATCCACACAATTTATATCCCCCATAATTTATGATCCCCACAATTTATATCCCTTCACAATTTATATCCCCCTCAAGTTATATCCCCCGCAATTTATACATGCATCAATTTTTATCCCCCCACAATTTATTTCCCCCACAATTTATATACCCCACAATTGATATCCCCCTGCAATTTAATTCCCCCGCAATTTATAACACCCACAATTTATATTCCCCACAATTTATGTTCCCCAACAATTTATATCCCCTCACAATTGTTATCCCCCCTCAATTTATATCCCCCGCAATTTATATCCACAGCAATCTATATACCCACACAAGTTATATCGCTCCGCAATTTATACCCCCCATAATTTATGTCCCCCCTTAATTTATATCCCCCCACAATTTATATCCTTCCGCAATTTATATAACCCCGCAATTGATAACACCCCACTATTTATATCCCACACAATTTATATCCTCCCACAATTTATATCCCCCACAATTTATATCCTCCCTCAATTCATATCACCACACAATTTATATCCCAATAATTCATATCCCCCCGCAATACGTATCCTCCCGCAATTGATATCCCCCCACAATTTATATCCCCCATAATTCATATCCCCCACAATTTATATCCCCCCACAATTTATATCCCCCCGCAATTTATATCCCCCACAATATATATCACCCACAATTTATATCACCCACAATTTATATCACCCCGCAATTTATATTCCCCACAATTTATATCTACCACCATTTATATCCCACCGCAATGTATTTCCCCCAAAATTTACATGACACAAAATTTATATCTCACTGCAATTTATATACCCCCCAATTTATATCCCCCCACA
Source organism: Heterodontus francisci (assembly GCF_036365525.1). Classification (NCBI taxonomy): domain Eukaryota; kingdom Metazoa; phylum Chordata; class Chondrichthyes; order Heterodontiformes; family Heterodontidae; genus Heterodontus; species Heterodontus francisci. The sequence goes on from NC_090421.1 coordinate 22,960,630, forward strand.
ATTTATAGCCCTTCACAATTTATATCCCTCCGCAATTTTTATCCCACCGCAATTTATATCCCCCCACAATTTATGCCCCCCACAGTTCATATCCCTTCACAATGTATATCCCACCGCAATTTTTATCCACCAAAATTTATATACCGCCAATTTACATACCCGCAAATTAAAATATCCCAGCAATTTATATCCCCCCGCAATTTATAACCCCCCTCAATTTATATCCCCCCACAAATTATAAACCCCCACAATTTATATCCCCCATAATGTATATCCCCACAATTTATATCCCCCACAATATCTTTCCTACCACAATTTATGTCGCTCCAGAATTTATATCCCCCCGCAATTTATATCCCCCCTCAATTTATATCCCTCGCAATTTATACCCCCCTCAATTTATATCCCCCCGCAATATATATCCACCCACAATTTTTGCCCCCTACAATTTAAATCCCCCACAAGTTATATCCCCCCAGAATTTATATCCCCCCGCAATTTATATCCCCCCAATTTACATCACCTGCAATTTATACACGCATCAGTTTATATCCTCCCATAATTTATATCGCCCCATAATTTATATCCCGCCGCAATATATATCCACACAATTTATATCCCCCGCAATTTACATCCCCCATAATTTATATCCCCCCACAAGTTATATCCCACACAATGTATATCCCCCGCAATTTATATCCCCCACAACTTACACCACCCCATAATTTATATCCCCCCACAATTTAACTCTCCACAATTTATATCCTCCCGCTATTTATATCCCCCACAATTTACATCCCCCCATTATTTATATCCCACCACAATTTATATCCCCCGCAATTTATATCCTCCGCAATTTATAACCCCCAAAATGTATATGCTGCCACAATTTATATCCCTCCACAATTTATATACCTCCTCAATTTATACTCCCCCGCAATTTAGATCCCCCACAATTTATATCCCCCAACATTTTTACCCCCCCGCAACTAATATCCCCCACAATTTATATCCCTCCTCAATTTATATACCTCCACAATTTTTATCCCCCCGCAATTAATATCCCCCACAATGGATATCCTACCACATTTTATATCACTCCACAAATTATATCCCCCCGCAATTTATATCCCCCGCAATTTATACACGCCTCAATTTATATAACCACAAAATTTATATCCCCCCGCAATTTATATCCCCCCGCAATTTATATCCCCCACAATTTATATGCCCCGCAATTTATATCCCCCCGCAATTCATATCCCCCCGCAATTTATATCCCCCCTCAATTGACATTCCCCACAATTTATATCCCGCACAAGACATATCCCCACAATTTATATCCTCCCTCAATTTATATCCCCCACAATTCATATCCCCCACAATTTATATCCCTTCACAATTTTTACCCCCCTCAAGTTATATCCCCCGCAATTTATACATGCATCAATTTTTATCCCCCAACAATTTATATCCCCCACAATCTATATCCCCACACAAGTTTTATCCCTCCTCAATTTATATCCCCCCACAATTTATATCCCCCCGTACTTTATATCCCCTCGCAATTTAGAACCCCTCCAATTTATATCCCCCCGCAATTTATATCCCCCGCAATTCATATCACCCCACTATTTATATCCCCCACAATTTATATCCTCCCTCAATTTATATCCCCCACAATTCATATCCTCCACAATTTATATCCCCCTCAATTTATATCCCCTGCAAATTATATCCCCGCAGTTTATACACGCCTCAATTTATATAACCACACAATTTATATCCCCCCAAAATTTATATCCCCCCGCAATTTATATCCCCCACAATTTATATCCCCCGCAATTTATATCTCCCCGCAATTCATATCCCCCCGCAATTTATATCCCCCTCAATTGACATTCCCCCACAATTTAATTCCCCGACAATTCATATCCCCACAATTTATATCCTCCCTCAATTTATATCCCCCACAATTTATATCCCTCCTCAATTTAGATACCTCCACAATTTTTATCCCCCCGCAATTTATATCCCCCACAATTTATACACGCCTCAATTTATATAACACAAAATTTATATCCCCCCGCAATTTATATCCCCCCGCAATTTATATCCCCCACAATTTCTATGCTTTGCAATTTATATCCCCCCGCAATTCATATCCCCCCGCAATTTATATCCCCCTCAATTGACATTCCCCACAATTTATATCCCCCACAATTCATATCCCCCACAATTTATATCCTCCATCAATTTATATCCCCCACAATTCATATCCCCCACAATTTATATCCCCTCACAATTTTTACCCCTCTCAAGTTATATCCCCCGCAATTTATACATGCATCAATTTTTATCCCCCAACAATTTATATCCCCCACAATTTATATTCCCCACAATTGATATCCCCCTGCAATTTATATCCCCCGCAATTTATATCCCCCACAATCTATATCCCCACACAAGTTTTATCCCTCCTCAATTTATATCCCCCCAGAATTTATATCCCCCCGTACTTTATATCCCCTCGCAATTTAGAACCCCTCCAATTTATATCCCCCCGCAATTTATATCCCCCGCAATTCATATCACCCCACTATTTATCTCCCACACAATTTATATCCTCCCTCAATTTATATCCCCCACAATTTATATCCTCCCTCAATTCATATCACCTCACAATTTATATCCCCCGCAATTCAGATCCCTCCGCAATTGGTATCCTCCCGCAATTGATATCCCCCCACAATTTATATCCCACACAATTTATATCCTCCGCAATATATATCACCCACAATTTATATCACCCACAATTTATATCACCCCGCAATTTATATTCCCCACAATTTATATCTACCACCATTTATATCCCACCGCAATGTATTTCCCCCAAAATTTACATGACACAAAATTTATATCTCACTGCAATTTATATACCCCCCAATTTATATCCCCCCACAATTTATAGCCCTTCACAATTTATATCCCTCCGCAATTTTTATCCCACCGCAATTTATATCCCCCCACAATTTATGCCCCCCACAGTTCATATCCCTTCACAATGTATATCCCACCGCAATTTTTATCCACCAAAATTTATATACCGCCAATTTACATACCCGCAAATTAAAATATCCCAGCAATTTATATCCCCCCGCAATTTATAACCCCCCTCAATTTATATCCCCCCACAAATTATAAACCCCCACAATTTATATCCCCATAATGTATATCCCCACAATTTATATCCCCCACAATATCTTTCCTACCACAATTTATGTCGCTCCAGAATTTATATCCCCCCGCAATTTATATCCCCCCTCAATTTATATCCCTCGCAATTTATACCCCCCTCAATTTATATCCCCCCGCAATATATATCCACCCACAATTTTTGCCCCCTACAATTTAAATCCCCCACAAGTTATATCCCCCCAGAATTTATATCCCCCCGCAATTTATATCCCCCCAATTTACATCACCTGCAATTTATACACGCATCAGTTTATATCCTCCCATAATTTATATCGCCCCATAATTTATATCCCGCCGCAATATATATCCACACAATTTATATCCCCCGCAATTTACATCCCCCATAATTTATATCCCCCCACAAGTTATATCCCACACAATGTATATCCCCCGCAATTTATATCCCCCACAACTTACACCACCCCATAATTTATATCCCCCCACAATTTAACTCTCCACAATTTATATCCTCCCGCTATTTATATCCCCCACAATTTACATCCCCCCATTATTTATATCCCACCACAATTTATATCCCCCGCAATTTATATCCTCCGCAATTTATAACCCCCAAAATGTATATGCTGCCACAATTTATATCCCTCCACAATTTATATACCTCCTCAATTTATACTCCCCCGCAATTTAGATCCCCCACAATTTATATCCCCCAACATTTTTACCCCCCCGCAACTAATATCCCCCACAATTTATATCCCTCCTCAATTTATATACCTCCACAATTTTTATCCCCCCGCAATTAATATCCCCCACAATGGATATCCTACCACATTTTATATCACTCCACAAATTATATCCCCCCGCAATTTATATCCCCCGCAATTTATACACGCCTCAATTTATATAACCACAAAATTTATATCCCCCCGCAATTTATATCCCCCCGCAATTTATATCCCCCACAATTTATATGCCCCGCAATTTATATCCCCCCGCAATTCATATCCCCCCGCAATTTATATCCCCCCTCAATTGACATTCCCCACAATTTATATCCCGCACAAGACATATCCCCACAATTTATATCCTCCCTCAATTTATATCCCCCACAATTCATATCCCCCACAATTTATATCCCTTCACAATTTTTACCCCCCTCAAGTTATATCCCCCGCAATTTATACATGCATCAATTTTTATCCCCCAACAATTTATATCCCCCACAATCTATATCCCCACACAAGTTTTATCCCTCCTCAATTTATATCCCCCCACAATTTATATCCCCCCGTACTTTATATCCCCTCGCAATTTAGAACCCCTCCAATTTATATCCCCCCGCAATTTATATCCCCCGCAATTCATATCACCCCACTATTTATATCCCCCACAATTTATATCCTCCCTCAATTTATATCCCCCACAATTCATATCCTCCACAATTTATATCCCCCTCAATTTATATCCCCTGCAAATTATATCCCCGCAGTTTATACACGCCTCAATTTATATAACCACACAATTTATATCCCCCCAAAATTTATATCCCCCCGCAATTTATATCCCCCACAATTTATATCCCCCGCAATTTATATCCCCCCGCAATTCATATCCCCCCGCAATTTATATCCCCCTCAATTGACATTCCCCCACAATTTAATTCCCCGACAATTCATATCCCCACAATTTATATCCTCCCTCAATTTATATCCCCCACAATTTATATCCCTCCTCAATTTAGATACCTCCACAATTTTTATCCCCCCGCAATTTATATCCCCCACAATGGATATCCTACCACATTTTATATCACTCCACAAATTATATCCCCCCGCAATTTATATCCACCGCAATTTATACACGCCTCAATTTATATAACACAAAATTTATATCCCCCCGCAATTTATATCCCCCCGCAATTTATATCCCCCACAATTTCTATGCTTTGCAATTTATATCCCCCCGCAATTCATATCCCCCCGCAATTTATATCCCCCTCAATTGACATTCCCCACAATTTATATCCCCCACAATTCATATCCCCCACAATTTATATCCTCCATCAATTTATATCCCCCACAATTCATATCCCCCACAATTTATATCCCCTCACAATTTTTACCCCTCTCAAGTTATATCCCCCGCAATTTATACATGCATCAATTTTTATCCCCCAACAATTTATATCCCCCACAATTTATATTCCCCACAATTGATATCCCCCTGCAATTTATATCCCCCGCAATTTATATCCCCCACAATCTATATCCCCACACAAGTTTTATCCCTCCTCAATTTATATCCCCCAGAATTTATATCCCCCCGTACTTTATATCCCCTCGCAATTTAGAACCCCTCCAATTTATATCCCCCCGCAATTTATATCCCCCGCAATTCATATCACCCCACTATTTATCTCCCACACAATTTATATCCTCCCTCAATTTATATCCCCCACAATTTATATCCTCCCTCAATTCATATCACCTCACAATTTATATCCCCCGCAATTCAGATCCCTCCGCAATTGGTATCCTCCCGCAATTGATATCCCCCCACAATTTATATCCCCCACAATTTATATCCTCCACAATTTATATCCCTCCGCAATTTATATCCCCCAAAATATATATCCCCCACAATATATATCCCCACAATTTAGATCCGACAGCAATTTATCTCCCCCCACAATTTTTGTCACCCACAATTTTTGTCCCCCACAATTTATATCCCCCCGCAATATATCACCCGCAATTTAAACCCTCCCTCAATTTATATCCCCCATAATTTATGTTCCCCAACAATTTATATCCCCTCACAATTGTTATCCCCCCTCAATTTATATCCCCCGCAATTTATACATGCATCATTTTTTATCTCCCCACAATTTATATCCCCAACAATTTATATCCCCCCACAATTGATATCCCCCTGCAATTTATATCCCCGGCAATTTATATCCACAACAATCTATATCCCCACACAATGTATATCGCTCCGCAATTTATACCCCCCATAATTTATGTCCCCCCTTAATTTATATCCCCCCACAATTTATATACCCCCGCAATTTATATAACCCCGCAATTGATATCACCCCACTATTTATATCCCACACAATTTATATCCTCCCAGAATTTATATCCCCCACAATTTATATCCTCCCTCAATTCATATCACCACACAATTTATATCCCAATAATTCATATCCCCCCGCAATACGTATCCTCCCGCAATTGATATCCCCCCACAATTTATATCCCCCATAATTCATATCCCCCACAATTTATATCCCCCACAATTTATATCCCCCCGCAATTTATATCCCCCACAATATATATCACCCACAATTTTTATCACCCACAATTTATATCACCCCGCAATTTATATTCCCCACAATTTATATCTACCACCATTTATGTCACACCGCAATTTATTTCCCCCAAAATTTACATGACACAAAATTTATATCTCACTGCAATTTATATCCCCCCAATTTATATCCCCCCACAATTTATATCCCTCCACAATTTATATCCCTCCGCAATTTTTATCCCACCGCAATTTATATCTCCCCACAATTTATGCCCCCCCCACAGTTCATATCCCTTCACAATGTATATCCCACTGCAATTTATATACACCAAAATTTATATACCGCCAATTTATATACCCCCAAATTAAAATATCCCAGCAATTTATATCCCCCCGCAATTTATAACCCCCCTCAATTTATATCCCCCCACAAATTATAAACCCCCACAATTTATATGCCCCATAATGTATATCCCCCACAATTTATATCCCCCACAATATCTTTCCTACCACAATTTATGTCGCTCCAGAATTTATATCCCCCCGCAATTTATATCCCCCCTCAATTTATATCCCCCCGCAATATATACCGCCCTCAATTTATATCCCCCCGCAATATATATCCACCCACAATTTTTGCCCCCTACAATTTAAATCCCCCGCAAGTTATATCCCCCCAGAATTTATATCCCCCCGCAATTTATATCCCCCCAATTTACATCACCTGCAATTTATACACGCATCAGTTTATATCCTCCCATAATTTATATCGCCCCATAATTTATATCCCGCCGCAATATATATCCCCACAATTTATATCCCCCGCAATTTACATCCCCCATAATTTATATCCCCCCACAATTTCACTCTCCACAATTTATATCCTCCCGCAATTGATATCCCCCCACAATTTATATCCCCCACAATTCATATCCCCCACAATTTATATCATGCACAATTTATAGTCCCCACAATTTATATCCCCCGCAATTCATATCACCCCACTATTTATATCCCACACAATTTATATCCTCCCTCAATTTATATCCCCCCGCAATTTATATCCCCCACAATTTATATCCCCCGCAATTTATATCCCCCCGCAATTCATATCCCCCCGCAATTTATATCCCTCTCAATTGACATTCCCCCACAATTTAATTCCCCTACAATTCATATCCCCCACAATTTATATCCTCCCTCAATTTTTATCCCCCACAATTTATAACCTCCCGCAATTGATATCCCCCACAATTTATATCCCCCACAATTTATATCACCCACAATTTATATCGCCCCGCGATTTATGTCACCCACAATATATATCACCCACAATTTATATCACCCACAATTTATGCCTCCCGACAGTTCATATCCCTTCATAATGTATATCCCACCGCAATTTATCTCCACCTAAATTTATATCCCCCACAATTTATATCCCCCAAATCTATGTCCCCCAGCAATTTATATCCCCCCGCAATTTATAATCCCCCTCAATTTATATCCCCCCACAAATTATAAACCCCTGCAATTTATATCCCTCAAAATGTATATCCCCCCACAAGTTATATCCCCGCAATGTATACACCCCTCAATTTATATACCCTCACAATTTAAATCCCCCACACTGTATATCCCCCACAATTTATATCCCCCACAATTTATATCACCCGCAGGTTATGCACGCATCAGTTTATATCCTCCCATAATTTATACACCCCATAATTTATATCCCCCCACAATATATATCCCCACAATTCATATCCCCCGCAATTTACAATCCCCATAATTTATATCACCCCACAAGTTATATCCCACACAATGTATATCCCCCACAATTTATATCCCCCACAACTTACATCACCCCATAATTTATATCGCCCCACAATTCCAATCCCCGCAATTTACATCCCCCCGCAATTTATATGCCTCCACAATTTATATCCCCCACCATTTACATCGCCCCTCAATTTATATCCCCCGCAATTTATAACCCCCACAATGTATATCCTGCCACAATTTATGTCCCTCCACAATTTATATACCTCCACAATTTATATTCCCCCGCAATTTATATCCCCCACAATTCATATCCCCCTCAATTTTTATCCCCCGCAATTCATATCCCCCACAATTTATATCCCTCCACAACTTATATACCTCCACAATTTATATTCCCCCGCAATTTATATCCCCCACAATTTATATCCACCACAATTTTTAGACCCCCGCAATTTATATCACCCACAGTGGATATCCTACCACAATTTATATCCCTCCACAAATTATATCTGCCCGCAATTTATATCCCCCCGCAATTTATATCCCTCTGCAATTTATACCCCCCATAATTTATATCCCCCCAAAATTTATATCCCGCCACAATTTATATCCCCCTGCAATTTATATCCCTCCGCAACATATATCCCCCACAATTTATATCCCACACAATTTATATCCTCCCTCAATTTATATCCCCCCGCAATTTATATCCCCCACAATTTATATCCCCCGCAATTTATATCCCCCCGCAATTCATATCCCCCCGCAATTTATATCCCCCTCAATTGACATTCCCCCACAATTTAATTCCCCTACAATTCATATCCCCCACAATTTATATCCTCCCTCAATTTTTATCCCCCACAATTTATAACCTCCCGCAATTGATATCCCCCACAAATTATATCTCCCACAATTTATATCACCCACAATTTATATCGCCCCACGATTTATGTCACCCACAATATATATCACCCACAATTTATATCACCCACAATTTATGCCTCCCGACAGTTCATATCCCTTCATAATGTATATCCCACCGCAATTTATCTCCACCTAAATTTATATCCCCCACAATTTATATCCCCCAAATCTATGTCCCCCAGCAATTTATATCCCCCCGCAATTTATAATCCCCCTCAATTTATATCCCCCCACAAATTATAAACCCCTACAATTTATATCCCTCAAAATGTATATCCCCCCACAAGTTATATCCCCGCAATGTATACACCCCTCAATTTATATACCCTCACAATTTAAATCCCCCACACTGTATATCCCCCACAATTTATATCCCCCACAATTTATATCACCCGCAGGTTATGCACGCATCAGTTTATATCCTCCCATAATTTATACACCCCATAATTTATATCCCCCCACAATATATATCCCCACAATTCATATCCCCCGCAATTTACAATCCCCATAATTTATATCACCCCACAAGTTATATCCCACAAAATGTATATCCCCCGCAATTTATATCCCCCACAACTTACATCACCCCATAATTTATATCGCCCCACAATTCCAATCCTCGCAATTTACATCCCCCCGCAATTTATATGCCTCCACAATTTATATCCCCCACCATTTACATCACCCCTCAATTTATATCCCCCGCAATTTATAACCCCCACAATGTATATCCTGCCACAATTTATGTCCCTCCACAATTTATATACCTCCACAATTTATATCCCCCACAATTCATATCCCCCTCAATTTTTATCCCCCGCAATTCATATCCCCCACAATTTATATCCCTCCACAACTTATATACCTCCACAATTTATATTCCCCCGCAATTTATATCCCCCACAATTTATATCCACCACAATTTTTAGACCCCCGCAATTTATATCACCCACAGTGGATATCCTACCACAATTTATATCCCTCCACAAATTATATCTGCCCGCAATTTATATCCCCCCGCAATTTATATCCCTCTGCAATTTATACCCCCCATAATTTATATCCCCCCAAAATTTATATCCCGTCACAATTTATATCCCCCTTCAATTTATATCCCTCCGCAACATATATCCCCCACAATTTATATCCCACACAATTTATATCCTCCCTCAATTTATATCCCCCCGCAATTTATATCCCCCACAATTTATATCCCCCGCAATTTATATCCCCCCGCAATTCATATCCCCCCGCAATTTATATCCCCCTCAATTGACATTCCCCCACAATTTAATTCCCCTACAATTCATATCCCCCACAATTTATATCCTCCCTCAATTTTTATCCCCCACAATTTATAACCTCCCGCAATTGATATCCCCCACAATTTATATCCCCCACAATTCATATCCCCCACAATTTATATCCCCCACAATCTATATCCCCCCACAAGTTTCATCCCTCCTCAATTGATATCCCCCCACAATTTATATCCCCCTGCAATTTATATCCCCCACAATTTATATCCCCCACAATTTTTATCCCCCGCAATTCATTTCCCCCACAATTTATATCCCTCCACAACTTATATACCTCCACAATTTATATTCCCCCGCTATTAATATCCCCCACAATGGATATCCTACCACAATTTATATCCCTCCACAAATTATATCTGCCCGCAATTTATATCCCCCCGCAATTTATATCCCTCCGCAATTTATACCCCCCATAATTTATATCCCCCCACAATTTATATCCTTCCACAATTTATATTCCCCACAATTCATATCCCCACAATTTATATCCTCCCTCAATTTATATCCCCACACAAGTTTCATCCCTCCTCAAATGATATCCCTCCACAATTTATAGCCTCCTGCAATTTATATCCCCCACAATGCATATCCCCCACAATTTTTATCCCCCGCAATTCATATCCCCCACAATTTATTTCCCTCCACAACTTATTTACCTCCACAATTTATATTCCCCCGCAATTTATATCCCCCACAATGGATATCCTACCACAATTTATTTCCCTCCACAAATTATATCTGCCCGCAATTTATATCCTCCGCAATTTATATCCCTCCGCAATTTATACCCCCCATAATTTATATCCCCCACAATTTATATCACGCCACAATTTGTATCCCCCACAATTCATATCCACCACAATGTAATCCTCCCTCAATTTATATACCCCCGCAACTTATATCCCCCACAATTTATATCCCCCGCAATTTATATCCCCCGCAATTCATATCCCCCCGCAATTTATATCCCCCCTCAATTGATATACCCCACAATTTATATCCCCCACAATTCATATCCCCCACTATTTATATCCTCCCTCAATTTATATCCCCCACAATTTCTATCCTCCCGCAATTGATATCCCCCCACAATTTATATCCCCCACAATTCATATCCCCCACAATTTATATCACGCACAATTTATATTCCCCACAATTTATATCCCCCGCAATTCATATAACCCCACTATTTATATCCCACACAATTTATATCCTCCCTCAATTTATATCCCCCCGCAATTTATATCCCCCACAATTTATATCCCCCGCAATTTATATCCCCCGCAATTCATATCCCCCCGCTATTAATATCCCCCACAATGGATATCCTACCACAATTTATATCCCTCCACAAATTATATCTGCCCGCAATTTATATCCCCCCGCAATTTATATCCCTCCGCAATTTATACCCCCCATAATTTATATCCCCCCACAATTTATATCCTGCCACAATTTATATTCCCCACAATTCATATCCCCCACAATTTATATCCTCCCTCAATTTATATCCCCACACAAGTTTCATCCCTCCTTAATTGATATCCCCCCACAATTTATATCCCCCTGCAATTTATATCCCCCACAATTCATATCCCCCTCAATTTTTATCCCCCGCAATTCATATCCCCCACAATTTATATCCCTCCACAACTTATATACCTCCACAATTTATATTCCCCCGCAATTTATATCCCCCACAATGGATATCCTACCACAATTTATATCCCTCCACAAATTATATCTGCCCGCAATTTATATCCCCCGCAATTTATATCCCTCCGCAATTTATACCCCCCATAATTAATATCCCCCACAATTGATATCCCCCACTATTTATATCCTCCCTCAATTTATATCCCCCACAATTTATATCCTCCCGCAATTGATATCCCCCCACAATTTATATCCCCCACAATTCATATCCCCCACAATTTATATCACGCACAATTTATATTCCCCACAATTTATATACCCCGCAATTCATATCACCGCACTATTTATATCCCACACAATTTATATCCTCCCTCAATTTATATCCCTCCGCAATTTATATCCCCCACAATTTATATCCCCCGCAATTTATATCCCCCCGCAATTCATATCCCCCCGCAATTTATATCCCCCTCAATTGACATTCCCCCACAATTTAATTCCCCTACAATTCATATCCCCCACAATTTATATCCTCCCTCAATTTTTATCCCCCACAATTTATAACCTCCCGCAATTGATATCCCCCACAATTTATATCCCCCACAATTCATATCCCCCACAATTTATATCCCCCACAATCTATGTCCCCCCACAAGTTTCATTCCTCCTCAATTGATATCCCCCCACAATTTATATCCCCCTGCAATTTATATCCCCCACAATTCATATCCCCCACAATTTTTATCCCCCGCAATTCATATCCCCCACAATTTATATCCCTCCACAACTTATATACCTCCACAATTTATATTCCCCCGCAATTTATATCCCCCACAATGGATATCCTACCACAATTTATATCCCTCCACAAATTATATCTGCCCGCAATTTATATCCCCCCGCAATTTATATCCCTCCGCAATTTATACCCCCCATAATTTATATCCCCCCACAATTTATATCCTGCCACAATTTATATTCCCCACAATTCATATCCCCCACAATTTATATCCTCCCTCAATTTATATCCCCACACAAGTTTCATCCCTCCTCAATTGATATCCCCCCACAATTTATATCCCCCTGCAATTTATATCCCCCACAATTCATATCCCCCACAATTTTTATCCCCCGCAATTCATATCCCCCACAATTTATATCCCTCCACACCTTATATACCTCCACAATTTATATTCCCCCGCAATTTATATCCCCCACAATGGATATCCTGCCACAATTTATATCCCTCCACAACTTATATACCTCCACAATTTATATCCCCCCGCAATTAATATCCCTCCGCAATTTATTCCCCCCATAATTTATATCCCCCCACAATTTATATCACGCCACAATTTATAGCCCCAACAATTCATATCCCCCACAATTTAATCCTCCCTCAATTTATATACCCCCGCATCTTATATCCCCCACAATTTATATCCCCCGCAATTTATATCCCCCGAAATTCATATCCCCCCGCAATTTATATCCCCCCTCAATTGCTATACCCCACAATTTATATCCCCCACAATTCATATTCCCCACAATTTATATCCTCCCTCAATTTATATCCCCCACAATTTATATCCTCCCGCAATTGATATCCCCCACAATTTATATCCCCCACAATTCATATCCCCCACAATTTATATCCCCCACAATTTATATCCCCCACCATTTATATCCCACCACAATTTATATCCCCCAACATTTACATCCCCCACAATTTATATCTCACCTCAATTTATATCCCCCCACAATTTATATCCCCCCACAACTTATATCCCTCCACAATTTATATCCCTCCGCAATTTATATACCCCCACAATTTATTTCCCCCCACAGTTTATATCCCTTCACAATGTATATCCCACCACAATTTATATCCCCCAAAATTTATATCCCCCAAAACTTATATCCCCCCAAATTTATATACCCCAGCAATTTATATACGCCCGCAATTTATAAACCCCCTCAATTTATATCCGCGCAAAAATTATAAACCCCCACAATTTATATCCCCCATAATGTATATCCCCCCACAATTTATATCCACCGCAATTTATACACCGCTCAATTTATATCCCCTCGCAATTTCTGTCACCCGCAATTTATTCATGCATCATTTTTTATCCCCCCACAATTTATATCCCCAACAATTTATATCCCCCCACAATTGATATCCACCTGCAATTTGTATCCGTCGCAATTTACATCCCCCACAATCTATATCCCCACACAAGTTATATCCCTCCGCAATATCTACCCCCCTTTATCTATGTCCCCCCTTAATTTATATCCACCCACAATTTATGTCCCCCCGCAATTTATATCCCTCGCAATTTATGCATGCCTCAATTTATATCCCCCCACAATTTATATCCCCCCATAATTTATATCCCCCCGCAATTTATATCCCCCACAATTTATATCCCCCCCCGCAATTTATTTCCCCCGCAATTCACATCCCCCCGCAATTTATATCCCCCCGCAATTGATATTATCCCACTATTTATATCCCACACAATTTATATCCTCCCTCAATTTATAACCCCACAATTTATATCTACCCTCAATTCATATCACCCCGCAATTCATATCCCCCCGCAATTCGTATCCTCCCGCAATTGATATCCCCCCACAATTTATATCCCCCACAATTGATATCCCCCACAATTTATATCACCCACAATTTATATCGCCCCGCGATTTATGTCACCCACAATATATATCACCCACAATTTATATCACCCACAATTTATGCCTCCCGACAGTTCATATCCCTTCATAATGTATATCCCACCGCAATTTATCTCCACCTAAATTTATATCCCCCACAATTTATATCCCCCAAATCTATGTCCCCCAGCAATTTATATCCCCCCGCAATTTATAATCCCCCTCAATTTATATCCCCCCACAAATTATAAACCCCTACAATTTATATCCCTCAAAATGTATATCCCCCCACAAGTTATATCCCCGCAATGTATACACCCCTCAATTTATATACCCTCACAATTTAAATCCCCCACACTGTATATCCCCCACAATTTATATCCCCCACAATTTATATCACCCGCAGGTTATGCACGCATCAGTTTATATCCTCCCATAATTTATACACCCCATAATTTATATCCCCCCACAATATATATCCCCACAATTCATATCCCCCGCAATTTACAATCCCCATAATTTATATCACCCCACAAGTTATATCCCACAAAATGTATATCCCCCGCCATTTATATCCCCCACAACTTACATCACCCCATAATTTATATCACCCCACAATTCCAATCCCCGCAATTTACATCCCCCCGCAATTTATATGCCTCCACAATTTATATCCCCCACCATTTACATCACCCCTCAATTTATATCCCCCGCAATTTATAACCCCCACAATGTATATCCTGCCACAATTTATGTCCCTCCACAATTTATATACCTCCACAATTTATATTCCCCCGCAATTTATATCCCCCACAATTCATATCCCCCTCAATTTTTATCCCCCGCAATTCATATCCCCACAATTTATATCCCTCCACAACTTATATACCTCCACAATTTATATTCCCCCGCAATTTATATCCCCCACAATTTATATCCACCACAATTTTTAGACCCCCGCAATTTATATCACCCACAGTGGATATCCTACCACAATTTATATCCCTCCACAAATTATATCTGCCCGCAATTTATATCCCCCCGCAATTTATATCCCTCTGCAATTTATACCCCCCATAATTTATATCCCCCCAAAATTTATATCCCGCCACAATTTATATCCCCTGCAATTTATATCCCTCCGCAACATATATCCCCCACAATTTATATCCCCCGCAATATATATCCTCCGAAATTCATATCCCACCGCAATTTATATCCCCCTCAATTGATATCCCCCACAATTTATATCCCCCACAATTCATATCCCCCACAATTTATATCCTCCCTCAATTTATATCCCCGCAATTATATCCCCCCGCAATTTATATCCCCCCACAATTTATATCACGCACAATTTATATTCCCCACAATTTATATCCCCCCGCAATTTATATCCCCCACAATTGAGATCCTCCCTCAATTTATATCCCCCATAATTTTTGATGCTCCACAATTTTTCTCCCCCCACCATTTATGTCCCACACAATTTATATCCCCCCACAATTGATTTACCCCTGTAATTTATATCCCCCGCAATTTACATCTCCCACAATCTATATCCCCACACAAGTTTTATCCCTCCTCAATTTATATCCCCCCACAATTTATATCCCCACGGAATTTATATCCCCCCGCAATTTATATCCCCCGCAATTCATATCTCTCCGCAATTTATACTCCCCCCGCAATTGATATCACCCCACTATTTATATCCCGCACAATTTATATCCTCCCTCAATTTACATCCCCCACAATTTATATCCTCCCTCAATTCATATCACCCCACAATTTATATCCCCCGCAATTCATATCCCCACAATTTATATACCCCACTATTTATATCCCCCGCAATTTATATCCCCCACAATTTATATTACCAACAATTTATATCACCCACAATTTATATCCCCCCGCAATTTATATCCCCCACAATTTATATCCCCCACCATTTATATCCCACCGCAATTTATATCCCCCAACATTTACATCCCCCACAATTTATATCTCACCGCAATTTATATCCCCCCACAATTTATATCACCCCACAACTTATATCCCTCCATAATTTATATCCCTCCGCAATTTATATACCTCCACAATTTATTTCACCCCACAGTTTATATCCCTTCACAATGTATATCCCACCACAATTTATATCCCCCAAAATTTATATCCCCCAAAACTTATATCCCCCAAATTTATATACCCAAGCAATTTATGTACCCTCGCAATTTATAAACCCCCTCAATTTATATCCCTGCACAAATTATAAACCCCCACAATTTATATCCCCCATAATGTATATCCCCCCACAATTTATATCCCCCACAATTTATACAGCCCTCAATTTATATCCCCTCACAATTTATATCACCCCACAACGTATATCCCCCACAATTTATATCCTCCCTCAATTTATATCCCCCATAATTTATGATCCCTCACAATTTATATACCCTCACAATTTTTATCCCCCCACAATTGATATCCCCCTGCAATTTATATCCCGCTCAATTTATATCCCCCACAATTTATATCCTCCCTCAATTCATATCACCCCACAATTTATATCCTCCGCACTTCATATCCCGCCACAATTCGTACCCTCCCACAATTGATATCCCCCCACAATTTATATCCCCACAACTTACATCACCCCATAATTTATATCGTCCCACAATTTCAATCCCCACAATTTATATCCCCCGCAATTTATATCCCCCACAATTTGCATCCCGCATAATTTATTTCCCCCCACAATTTATATCCCCCCGCAATTTATATGCCTCCACAATTTATATCCTCCACCATTTACATCACCTCGCAATTTATATCCCCCGCAATTTATAACCCCCACAATGTATATCCTGCCACAATTTATGTCCCTCCACAATTTATATACCTCCACAATTTATATTCCCCCGCAATTTATATCCCCCACAATTCATATCCCCCACAATTTTTATCCCCCGCAATTCATATCCCCCAAAATTTATATCCCTCCACAACTTATATCCCTCCACAATTTATTTTCCCCCGCAATTTATATCCCCCACAATTTATATCCACCACAATTTTTATACCCCCGCAATTTATATCCCCCACAATGGATATCCTACCACAATTTATATCTATTCACAAATTATATCTGCCCGCAATTTATATCCCTCCGCAACATATATCCCCCACAGTTTATATCCCCCGCAATTTATAACCCCCGCAATTCATATCCCCCTGCAATTTATATCCCCCCTCAATTGATATCCCCCACAATTTATATCCCCCACAATTCGTATCCCCCACAATTTATATCCTCCCTCAATTTATATCCCCCACAATTTATATCCTCCCGCAATTGATATCCCCCCACAATTTATATCCCCCACAATTAAGATCCCCCACAATTTGTATCCCCCACAATTTATATCCCCCCGCAAATTATATCCCCCCACAATTTATATCATGCACAATTTATATTCCCCACAATTGATATCCCCCTGCAATTTATATCCCCCACAATTTATATCACCCCGCAATGTATATCCCCCACAATTGATATCCTCCCTCAATTTATATCCCCCACAATTTATATACCCGCACAATTTTTATCCCCCCACAATTGATATCACCCTGCAATTTATATCCCCCACAATTTATGTCCCCCACAATGTATATCCCCCGCAATTTATATCCCCCACAATCTATATCCCCACACAAGTTATATACCTCCGCAATTTATACCCCCCTTAATCTATGTCCCCCCTTAATTTATATCCCCCGCAATTCATATCCCGCCGCAATTCGTACCCTCCCGCAATTGATATCCCCCACAATTTATGTCCCCCACAATTCATATCCCCCCACAATTTATTTCCCCCACAATTTATATCCCACCCGCAATTTATATCCGCCTCAATTTATATCACCCACAATTTGTATCCCACCACAATTTATATCACCCACAATTTATATCCCACCGCAATTTATATCCCCCACAATTTCTATCCCCCCACAGTTTATATCCCTGCACAATGTATATCCCACCGCAATTTATATCCCCCAAAATATATATCCCTCACAACGTATATCCCCCAAATTCATATACCCCAGCAATTTATATCCCCCCACTTTTTATAACCCCGCTCAATTTATATCCCCCCACAAATTATAAACACCCACAATTTATATCCCCGATAACGTATATCCCCCCACAAGTTATATCCCCTTCAATTTACATCCCCCTCAATTTATATGCTCCCGCAATTTATGTCCCCTAGCAATTTATATCCGCCCACAATTTATAAACCCCACAATTTATATCCCCCCGCAATTTATATCCCCCGCAAGTTACATCCCCCCAGAATTTGTATCCCCCCATCAATTTATATCCCCCGCAATTTATATCCCCCGCAATTTATACACGCATCAGTTGATATCCTCCCATAATTTATATCGCCCCATAATTTATATCCCCCCACAGTATATATCCCCACAATTTATATCTCCCCACAATTTACATCCCCCATAATTTATATCGCCCACATGTTATATCCCACACAATCTATATCCCACGCAAATTATATCCCCCACAACGTACATACCCCCATAATTGATATACCCCCACAATTTCAATCCTCACAATTTATATCCCCCGCAATTTCTATCCCCCACAATTTACATCCCCCATAATTTATATCCCCCCACAATTTATATCCCCCCGCAATTTATATGCCTCCACAATATATATGCCCCACAATTTACATCAACCCGCAATTTATACCCCAGCAATTTAAATTCCCCCATTATTTATATCCCACCACAATTTAATTCCCCCGCCATTAATATCCCCCCGCAATTTATATCCCCCCTCAATTTATATCCCCCGCAATTAATGTCCCTCCACTATTTATATTCCCCCATAATTGATATCCCCCAAAATTTATATCCCCCACAATTTATATCCCGCACAATTCATATCCTACCACAATTTATATCCCTCCACAAATTATATCTCCCCGCAATTTCTATCCCCCTGCAATTTATATCCCTCCGCAATTTATACCCCTCTCAATTTATATCCTCCCGCAATTTATAACCCGCCGCAATATATATCCACCCGCAATTTATATCCCCCACAATTTAAATCTCCCACAATTTATATCCCGCACAATTTATATCCCCCCACAATTTAACTCCCCCGCAAGTTATATACCCCCGCAATTTATACCCCCCTCAATTTATATCCCCCCACAATTTATATCCCCCCACAATTTATATCGACCCACAATTTATAACCCCCAGAATTTATATCCACCCACAATTGATAATCCCCCGTAATTGATATCCCCCGCAATTTATACACGCCTCAATTTATATCCCCCCACAATTTATATCCCCATGCAATTTATATCCCCCCGCAATTTATATCCCCCACAATTTATATCCCCCGCAATTTATATACCCCGCAATTCATATCCCCCCACAATTTATATCCCCCCACAATTAATATCCCCCCATAATTTATATACCCCGCAATACATATCCCCCCGCAATTTGTATCCTCCCTCAATTCATATCCCTCCACAATTTATATCCCCCGCAATTCATATTCCCCTGCAATTTATATCCTCCCGCAATTGATATCCCCCCACAATTGATATCCCCCACAATTCATATCCTCCACAATTGATATCCCCCACAATTTATATCCCCACAATTTATACCCCCCTCAATTCATATCCTCCCGCAATTTATAGCCCGCCACAATATATATCCACCCGCAATTTACATCCCCCACAATTTAAATCCCCCACAATTTAACTCCCCCGGCAGTTATATCCCCAAGCAATTTATACCCCCCTCAATTTATATCCCCGCAGAATTTATATCCCCCCGCAATTTATATCCCCCGCAATTTATATCCCCCGCAATTTATACATGTATCAGTTTATATCCTCCCATAATTTATATCGCCCCATAATTTATATCACCCCACAATATATATCCCCGCAATTTATATCCCCCCACAAGTTACATCCCCCATAATTTACATCACCCCGCAATTTATATCCCCCGCAATTTAAATACACCCATCATTTATATCTCACCACAATTATATCCCCCGCAATTTATATCCCCCCGCAATTTATATCCCCCCTCAATTTATAGCCCCCGCAATTTATCACCCCCACAATGTATATCCGGCCACAATTTATATCCCTCCACAATTAATGTCCCTCCAATATTTGTATTCCCCCGCAATTGATATCCCCCACAATTTAGATCGCCCACAATTTATATCCACCCGCAATTTATATCCCCCACAATGGATATCCCCCAGCAATTTATATCCCCCAGCAATTGATATCCCCTCGCAATTTATATCCTCCACAATGTACATCCCCCCGCGATATCTAACCCGCATTTTATATCCTACCACAATTTAGATCTCCCAAAATTTATATCCTCCCTCAATTTATATCCCCCATAATTTATGATGCTCGACAATTTTTCTCCCCCCACAATTTATGTCCCACACAATTTATATCCCCCCACAATTGATTTACCCCTGCAATTTATATCCCCCGCAATTTACATCCCCCACAATCCATATCCCCACACAAGTTTTATCCCTCCTCAATTTATATCCCCCCACAATTTATATCCCCCTGTAATTTATATCCCCCCGCAATTTATATCCCCCGCAATTCATATCTCCCCGCAATTTATACTCCCCCCGCAATTGATATCACCCCACTATTTATATCCCACACAATTTATATCGTCCCTCAATTTACATCCCCCACAATTTATATCCTCTCTCAATTCATATCACCCCACAATTTATATCCCCCGCAATTCATATCCCCCTGCAATTCGTATCCTCCCACAATTTATATACCCCCGCAATTTATAAACCCCCTCAATTAATATCCCCGCACAAATTATAAACCCCCACAATTTCTATCCCCCATAATGTATATCCCCCCACAATTTACATCCCCCGCAATTTATACACCCCTCAATTTATATCCCCTCACAATTTATATCACCCCACAATGTATATCCCCCACAATTTATATCCTCCCTCAATTTATATCCCCCATAATTTATGATCCCCACAATTTATATACCCTCACAATTTTTATACCCCCATAATTGATATCCCCCTGCAATTTATATCCCCCGCAATTTATATCCCCCACAATCTATATCCCCACACAAGTTATATACCTCCGCAATTTATACCCCCTTAATCTATGTCCCCCCTTAATTTATATCCCCCACAATTTATATCCCCCCGCAATATATATCCCCCGCAATTTATACATGCCTCAATTTATATCCCCCCGCAATTTATTTCCCCCGTAATCATATCCCCCACAATTTATATCCTCCCTCAATTTATATCCCCCACAATTTATATCCTCCCTCAATTTATACCCCCCTCAATTTATATCCTCCCGCAATTTATAACCCGCCGCAATATATATCCACCCGCAATTTATATCCACCACAATTTAAATCTCCCACAATTTATATCCCGCACAATTTATATCCCCCCACAATTTAACTCCCCCGCAAGTTATATACCCCCGCAATTTATGCCCCCCTCAATTTATATCCCCCCACAATTTATATCCCCCCACAATTTATATCGACCCACAATTTATAACCCCCCAGAATTTATATCCACCCACAATTGATAATCCCCCGTAATTGATATCCCCCGCAATTTATACACGCCTCAATTTATGTCCCCCCACAATTTATATCCCCATGCAATTTATATCCCCCCGCAATTTATATCCCCCACAATTTATATCCCCGGCAATTTATATACCCCGCAATTCATATCCCCCCACAATTTATATCCCCCCACAATTAATATCCCCCCATAATTTATATACCCCGCAATACATATCCCCCGCAATTTGTATCCTCCCTCAATTCATATCCCCCCACAATTTATATCCCCCGCAATTCATATTCCCCTGCAATTTATATCCTCCCGCAATTGATATCCCCCCACAATTGATATCCCCCACAATTCATATCCTCCACAATTGATATCCCCCACAATTTATATCCCCACAATTTATACCCCCCTCAATTCATATCCTCCCGCAATTTATAACCCGCCACAATATATATCCACCCGCAATTTACATCCCCCACAATTTAAATCCCCCACAATTTAACTCCCCCGCCAGTTATATCCCCAAGCAATTTATACCCCCCTCAATTTATATCCCCGCAGAATTTATATCCCCCCGCAATTTATATCCCCCGCAATTTATATCCCCCGCAATTTATACATGTATCAGTTTATATCCTCCCATAATTTATATCGCCCCATAATTTATATCCCCCCACAATATATATCCCCGCAATTTATATCCCCCCACAAGTTACATCCCCCATAATTTATATCCCCTCACAATATATAGCCCCACAATTTATATCCTGCAACAATTTACATCACCCCGCAATTTATATCCCCTGCAATTTAAATACCCCCATCATTTATATCCCACCACAATTATATCCCCCCGCAATTTATATCCCCCGCAATTTATATCCCCCCTCAATTTATAGCCCCCGCAATTTATCACCCCCACAATGTATATCCGGCCACAATTTATATCCCTCCACAATTAATGTCCCTCCACTATTTGTATTCCCCCGCAATTGATATCCCCCACAATTTAGATCGACCACAATTTGTATCCACCCGCAATTTATATCCCCCACAATGGATATCCCCCAGCAATTTATATCCCCCACAATGTACATCCCCCCGCGATATATAACCCGCATTTTATATCCTACCACAATTTAGATCTCCCACAATTTATATCCTCCCTCAATTTATATCCCCCATAATTTATGATGCTCGACAATTTTTCTCCCCCCACAATTTATGTCCCACACAATTTATATCCCCCCACAATTGATTTACCCCTGCAATTTATATCCCCCGCAATTTACATCCCCCACAATCCAAATCCCCACACACGTTTTATCCCTCCTCAATTTATATCCCCCCACAATTGAGATCCCCCCGAAATTTATATCCCCCGCAATTTATATACCCCGCAATTCATATCTTCCCGCAATTTATACTCCCCCCGCAATTGATATCACCCCACTATTTATATCCCGCACAATTTATATCGTCCCTCAATTTACATCCCCCACAATTTATATCCTCTCTCAATTCATATCACCCCACAATTTATATCCCCCGCAATTCATATCCCCCCTCAATTCGTATCCTCCCACAATTTATATACCCCCGCAATTTATAAACCCCCTCAATTAATATCCCCGCACAAATTATAAACCCCCACAATTTCTATCCCCCATAATGTATATCCCCCCACAATTTACATCTCCCGCAATTTATACACCCCTCAATTTATATCCCCTCACAATTTATATCACCCCACAATGTATATCCCCCAAAATTTATATCCTCCCTCAATTTATATCCCCCATAATTTATGATCCCCACAATTTATATACCCTCACAATTTTTATCCCCCCACAATTGATATCCCCCTGCAATTTATATCCCCTACAATCTATATCCCCACACAAGTTATATACCTCCGCAATTTCTACCCCCTTAATCTATGTCCCCCCTTAATTTATATCCCCCACAATTTATATCCCCCCGCAATATATATCCCCCGCAATTTATACATGCCTCAATTTATATCCCCCCCGCAATTTATTTCCCCCGCAATCATATCCCCCACACTTTATATCCTCCCTCAATTCATATCCCCCACAATTTATGTCCTCCCTCAATTTATACCCACCTCAATTTATATCCCCCCGCAATTGATATCCCCCGCAATTTATTTCCCCCGCAATTTATACATGTATCAGTTTATATCCTCCCATAATTTATATCGCCCCATAATTTATATCCCCCCACAATATATATCCCCGCAATTTATATCCCCCCACAAGTTACATCCCCCATAATTTATATCCCCTCACAATATATATCCCCACAATTTATATCCGGCAACAATTTACATCACCCCGCAATTTATATCCCCCGCAATTTAAATACCCCCATCATTTATATCTCACCGCAATTATATCCCCCGCAATTTATATCCCCCCGCAATTTATATCCCCCCTCAATTTATATCCCCCCGCAATTTATACCCCCCTCAATTTATATCCCCCCACAATTTATATCCCCTCACAATTTATATCGACCCACAATTTATAACCCCCCAGAATTTATATCCACCCACAATTGATAATCCCCCGTAATTGATATCCCCCGCAATTTATACACGCCTCAATTTATATCCCCCCACAATTTATATCCCCATGCAATTTATATCCCCCCGCAATTTATATCCCCCACAATTTATATCCCCCGCAATTTATATACCCCACAATTCATATCCCCCCACAATTTATATCCCCCCACAATTAATATCCCCCCATAATTTATATACCCCGCAATACATATCCCCCCGCAATTTGTATCCTCCCTCAATTCATATCCCTCCACAATTTATATCCCCCGCAATTCATATTCCCCTGCAATTTATATCCTCCCGCAATTGATATCCCCCCACAATTGATATCCCCCACAATTCATATCCTCCACAATTGATATCCCCCACAATTTACATCCCCACAATTTATACCCCCCTCAATTCATATCCTCCCGCAATTTATAGCCCGCCACAATATATATCCACCCGCAATTTACATCCCCCACAATTTAAGTCCCCCACAATTTAACTCCCCCGGCAGTTATATCCCCAAGCAATTTATACCCCCCTCAATTTATATCCCCGCAGAATTTATATCCCCCCGCAATTTATATCCCCCGCAATTTATATCCCCCGCAATTTATACATGTATCAGTTTATATCCTCCCATAATTTATATCGCCCCATAATTTATATCACCCCACAATATATATCCCCGCAATTTATATCCCCCCACAAGTTACATCCCCCATAATTTACATCACCCCGCAATTTATATCCCCCGCAATTTAAATACACCCATCATTTATATCTCACCACAATTATATCCCCCGCAATTTATATCCCCCCGCAATTTATATCCCCCCTCAATTTATAGCCCCCGCAATTTATCACCCCCACAATGTATATCCGGCCACAATTTATATCCCTCCACAATTAATGTCCCTCCAATATTTGTATTCCCCCGCAATTGATATCCCCCACAATTTAGATCGCCCACAATTTATATCCACCCGCAATTTATATCCCCCACAATGGATATCCCCCAGCAATTTATATCCCCCAGCAATTGATATCCCCTCGCAATTTATATCCTCCACAATGTACATCCCCCCGCGATATCTAACCCGCATTTTATATCCTACCACAATTTAGATCTCCCAAAATTTATATCCTCCCTCAATTTATATCCCCCATAATTTATGATGCTCGACAATTTTTCTCCCCCCACAATTTATGTCCCACACAATTTATATCCCCCCACAATTGATTTACCCCTGCAATTTATATCCCCCGCAATTTACATCCCCCACAATCCATATCCGCACACAAGTTTTATCCCTCCTCAATTTATATCCCCCCACAATTTATATCCCCCTGTAATTTATATCCCCCCGCAATTTATATCCCCCGCAATTCATATCTCCCCGCAATTTATACTCCCCCCGCAATTGATATCACCCCACTATTTATATCCCACACAATTTATATCGTCCCTCAATTTACATCCCCCACAATTTATATCCTCTCTCAATTCATATCACCCCACAATTTATATCCCCCGCAATTCATATCCCCCTGCAATTCGTATCCTCCCACAATTTATATACCCCCGCAATTTATAAACCCCCTCAATTAATATCCCCGCACAAATTATAAACCCCCACAATTTCTATCCCCCATAATGTATATCCCCCCACAATTTACATCCCCCGCAATTTATACACCCCTCAATTTATATCCCCTCACAATTTATATCACCCCACAATGTATATTCCCCACAATTTATATCCTCCCTCAATTTATATACCCCATAATTTATGATCCCCACAATTTATATACCCTCACAATTTTTATACCCCCATAATTGATATCCCCCTGCAATTTATATCCCCCGCAATTTATATCCCCCACAATCTATATCCCCACACAAGTTATATACCTCCGCAATTTATACCCCCTTAATCTATGTCCCCCCTTAATTTATATCCCCCACAATTTATATCCCCCCGCAATATATATCCCCCGCAATTTATACATGCCTCAATTTATATCCCCCCGCAATTTATTTCCCCCGCAATCATATCCCCCACAATTTATATCCTCCCTCAATTTATATCCCCCACAATTTATATCCTCCCTCAATTTATACCCCCCTCAATTTATATCCTCCCGCAATTTATAACCCGCCGCAATATATATCCACCCGCAATTTATATCCCCCACAATTTAAATCTCCCACAATTTATATCCCGCACAATTTATATCCCCCCACAATTTAACTCCCCCGCAAGTTATATACCCCCGCAATTTATGCCCCCCTCAATTTATATCCCCCCACAATTTATATCCCCCCACAATTTATATCGACCCACAATTTATAACCCCCCAGAATTTATATCCACCCACAATTGATAATCCCCCGTAATTGATATCCCACGCAATTTATACACGCCTCAATTTATGTCCCCCCACAATTTATATCCCCATGCAATTTATATCCCCCCGCAATTTATATCCCCCACAATTTATATCCCCGGCAATTTATATACCCCGCATTTCATATCCCCCCACAATTTATATCCCCCCACAATTAATATCCCCCCATAATTTATATACCCCGCAATACATATCCCCCGCAATTTGTATCCTCCCTCAATTCATATCCCCCCACAATTTATATCCCCCGCAATTCATATTCCCCTGCAATTTATATCCTCCCGCAATTGATATCCCCCCACAATTGATATCCCCCACAATTCATATCCTCCACAATTGATATCCCCCACAATTTATATCCCCACAATTTATACCCCCCTCAATTCATATCCTCCCGCAATTTATAACCCGCCACAATATATATCCACCCGCAATTTACATCCCCCACAATTTAAATCCCCCACAATTTAACTCCCCCGCCAGTTATATCCCCAAGCAATTTATACCCCCCTCAATTTATATCCCCGCAGAATTTATATCCCCCCGCAATTTATATCCCCCGCAATTTATATCCCCCGCAATTTATACATGTATCAGTTTATATCCTCCCATAATTTATATCGCCCCATAATTTATATCCCCCCACAATATATATCCCCGCAATTTATATCCCCCCACAAGTTACATCCCCCATAATTTATATCCCCTCACAATATATAGCCCCACAATTTATATCCGGCAACAATTTACATCACCCCGCAATTTATATCCCCTGCAATTTAAATACCCCCATCATTTATATCCCACCACAATTATATCCCCCGCAATTTATATCCCCCGCAATTTATATCCCCCCTCAATTTATAGCCCCCGCAATTTATCACCCCCACAATGTATATCCGGCCACAATTTATATCCCTCCACAATTAATGTCCCTCCACTATTTGTATTCCCCCGCAATTGATATCCCCCACAATTTAGATCGCCCACAATTTGTATCCACCCGCAATTTATATCCCCCACAATGGATATCCCCCAGCAATTTATATCCCCCACAATGTACATCCCCCCGCGATATATAACCCGCATTTTATATCCTACCACAATTTAGATCTCCCACAATTTATATCCTCCCTCAATTTATATCCCCCATAATTAATGATGCTCGACAATTTTTCTCCCCCCACAATTTATGTCCCACACAATTTATATCCCCCCACAATTGATTTACCCCTGCAATTTATATCCCCCGCAATTTACATCCCCCACAATCCAAATCCCCACACAAGTTTTATCCCTCCTCAATTTATATCCCCCCACAATTGAGATCCCCCCGAAATTTATATCCCCCGCAATTTATATACCCCGCAATTCATATCTTCCCGCAATTTATACTCCCCCCGCAATTGATATCACCCCACTATTTATATCCCGCACAATTTATATCGTCCCTCAATTTACATCCCCCACAATTTATATCCTCTCTCAATTCATATCACCCCACAATTTATATCCCCCGCAATTCATATCCCCCCTCAATTCGTATCCTCCCACAATTTATATACCCCCGCAATTTATAAACCCCCTCAATTAATATCCCCGCACAAATTATAAACCCCCACAATTTCTATCCCCCATAATGTATATCCCCCCACAATTTACATCTCCCGCAATTTATACACCCCTCAATTTATATCCCCTCACAATTTATATCACCCCACAATGTATATCCCCCAAAATTTATATCCTCCCTCAATTTATATCCCCCATAATTTATGATCCCCACAATTTATATACCCTCACAATTTTTATCCCCCCACAATTGATATCCCCCTGCAATTTATATCCCCTACAATCTATATCCCCACACAAGTTATATACCTCCGCAATTTATACCCCCTTAATCTATGTCCCCCCTTAATTTATATCCCCCACAATTTATATCCCCCCGCAATATATATCCCCCGCAATTTATACATGCCTCAATTTATATCCCCCCCGCAATTTATTTCCCCCGCAATCATATCCCCCACACTTTATATCCTCCCTCAATTCATATCCCCCACAATTTATGTCCTCCCTCAATTTATACCCACCTCAATTTATATCCCCCCGCAATTGATATCCCCCGCAATTTATTTCCCCCGCAATTTATACATGTATCAGTTTATATCCTCCCATAATTTATATCGCCCCATAATTTATATCCCCCCACAATATATATCCCCGCAATTTATATCCCCCCACAAGTTACATCCCCCATAATTTATATCCCCTCACAATATATATCCCCACAATTTATATCCGGCAACAATTTACATCACCCCGCAATTTATATCCCCCGCAATTTAAATACCCGCATCATTTATATCTCACCGCAATTATATCCCCCGCAATTTATATCCCCCCGCAATTTATATCCCCCCTCAATTTATATCCCCCCGCAATTTATACCCCCCTCAATTTATATCCCCCCACAATTTATATCCCCCCACAATTTATATCGACCCACAATTTATAACCCCCCAGAATTTATATCCACCCACAATTGATAATCCCCCGTAATTGATATCCCCCGCAATTTATACACGCCTCAATTTATATCCCCCCACAATTTATATCCCCATGCAATTTATATCCCCCCGCAATTTATATCCCCCACAATTTATATCCCCCGCAATTTATATACCCCGCAATTCATATCCCCCCACAATTTATATCCCCCCACAATTAATATCCCCCCATAATTTATATACCCCGCAATACATATCCCCCCGCAATTTGTATCCTCCCTCAATTCATATCCCTCCACAATTTATATCCCCCGCAATTCATATTCCCCTGCAATTTATATCCTCCCGCAATTGATATCCCCCCACAATTGATATCCCCCACAATTCATATCCTCCACAATTGATATCCCCCACAATTTATATCCCCACAATTTATACCCCCCTCAATTCATATCCTCCCGCAATTTATAGCCCGCCACAATATATATCCACCCGCAATTTACATCCCCCACAATTTAAATCCCCCACAATTTAACTCCCCCGGCAGTTATATCCCCAAGCAATTTATACCCCCCTCAATTTATATCCCCGCAGAATTTATATCCCTCCGCAATTTATATCCCCCGCAATTAATATCCCCCGCAATTTATACATGTATCAGTTTATATCCTCCCATAATTTATATCGCCCCATAATTTATATCACCCCACAATATATATCCCCGCAATTTATATCCCCCCACAAGTTACATCCCCCATAATTTACATCACCCCGCAATTTATATCCCCCGCAATTTAAATACACCCATCATTTATATCTCACCACAATTATATCCCCCGCAATTTATATCCCCCCGCAATTTATATCCCCCCTCAATTTATAGCCCCCGCAATTTATCACCCCCACAATGTATATCCGGCCACAATTTATATCCC
Organism: Heterodontus francisci; assembly: GCF_036365525.1. Lineage (NCBI taxonomy): Eukaryota > Metazoa > Chordata > Chondrichthyes > Heterodontiformes > Heterodontidae > Heterodontus > Heterodontus francisci. The sequence continues at coordinate 22,991,673 of NC_090421.1, forward strand.
TCCACAATTAATGTCCCTCCAATATTTGTATTCCCCCGCAATTGATATCCCCCACAATTTAGATCGCCCACAATTTATATCCACCCGCAATTTATATCCCCCACAATGGATATCCCCCAGCAATTTATATCCCCCAGCAATTGATATCCCCTCGCAATTTATATCCTCCACAATGTACATCCCCCCGCGATATCTAACCCGCATTTTATATCCTACCACAATTTAGATCTCCCAAAATTTATATCCTCCCTCAATTTATATCCCCCATAATTTATGATGCTCGACAATTTTTCTCCCCCCACAATTTATGTCCCACACAATTTATATCCCCCCACAATTGATTTACCCCTGCAATTTATATCCCCCGCAATTTACATCCCCCACAATCCATATCCCCACACAAGTTTTATCCCTCCTCAATTTATATCCCCCCACAATTTATATCCCCCTGTAATTTATATCCCCCCGCAATTTTTATCCCCCGCAATTCATATCTCCCCGCAATTTATACTCCCCCCGCAATTGATATCACCCCACTATTTATATCCCACACAATTTATATCGTCCCTCAATTTACATCCCCCACAATTTATATCCTCTCTCAATTCATATCACCCCACAATTTATATCCCCCGCAATTCATATCCCCCTGCAATTCGTATCCTCCCACAATTTATATACCCCCGCAATTTATAAACCCCCTCAATTAATATCCCCGCACAAATTATAAACCCCCACAATTTCTATCCCCCATAATGTATATCCCCCCACAATTTACATCCCCCGCAATTTATACACCCCTCAATTTATATCCCCTCACAATTTATATCACCCCACAATGTATATCCCCCACAAATTATATCCTCCCTCAATTTATATCCCCCATAATTTATGATCCCCACAATTTATATACCCTCACAATTTTTATACCCCCATAATTGATATCCCCCTGCAATTTATATCCCCCGCAATTTATATCCCCCACAATCTATATCCCCACACAAGTTATATACCTCCGCAATTTATACCCCCTTAATCTATGTCCCCCCTTAATTTATATCCCCCACAATTTATATCCCCCCGCAATATATATCCCCCGCAATTTATACATGCCTCAATTTATATCCCCCCCCGCAATTTATTTCCCCCGCAATCATATCCCCCACAATTTATATCCTCCCTCAATTTATATCCCCCACAATTTATATCCTCCCTCAATTTATACCCCCCTCAATTTATATCCTCCCGCAATGTATAACCCGCCGCAATATATATCCACCCGCAATTTATATCCCCCACAATTTAAATCTCCCACAATTTATATCCCGCACAATTTATATCCCCCCACAATTTAACTCCCCCGCAAGTTATATACCCCCGCAATTTATGCCCCCCTCAATTTATATCCCCCCACAATTTATATCCCCCCACAATTTATATCGACCCACAATTTATAACCCCCCAGAATTTATATCCACCCACAATTGATAATCCCCCGTAATTGATATCCCCCGCAATTTATACACGCCTCAATTTATGTCCCCCCACAATTTATATCCCCATGCAATTTATATCCCCCCGCAATTTATATCCCCCACAATTTATATCCCCCGCAATTTATATACCCCGCAATTCATATCCCCCCACAATTTATATCCCCCCACAATTAATATCCCCCCATAATTTATATACCCCGCAATACATATCCCCCGCAATTTGTATCCTCCCTCAATTCATATCCCCCCACAATTTATATCCCCCGCAATTCATATTCCACTGCAATTTATATCCTCCCGCAATTGATATCCCCCCACAATTGATATCCCCCACAATTCATATCCTCCACAATTGATATCCCCCACAATTTATATCCCCACAATTTATACCCCCCTCAATTCATATCCTCCCGCAATTTATAACCCGCCACAATATATATCCACCCGCAATTTACATCCCCCACAATTTAAATCCCCCACAATTTAACTCCCCCGCCAGTTATATCCCCAAGCAATTTATACCCCCCTCAATTTATATCCCCGCAGAATTTATATCCCCCCGCAATTTATATCCCCCGCAATTTATATCCCCCGCAATTTATACATGTATCAGTTTATATCCTCCCATAATTTATATCGCCCCATAATTTATATCCCCCCACAATATATATCCCCGCAATTTATATCCCCCGCAATTTACATCCCCCACAATCCATATCCCCACACAAGTTTTATCCCTCCTCACTTTATATCCCCCCACAATTTATATCCCCCTGTAATTTATATCCCCCCGCAATTTATATCCCCCGCAATTCATATCTCCCCGCAATTTATACTCCCCCCGCAATTGATATCACCCCACTATTTATATCCCACACAATTTATATCGTCCCTCAATTTACATCCCCCACAATTTATATCCTCTCTCAATTCATATCACCCCACAATTTATATCCCCCGCAATTCATATCCCCCTGCAATTCGTATCCTCCCACAATTTATATACCCCCGCAATTTATAAACCCCCTCAATTAATATCCCCGCACAAATTATAAACCCCCACAATTTCTATCCCCCATAATGTATATCCCCCCACAATTTACATCCCCCGCAATTTATACACCCCTCAATTTATATCCCCTCACAATTTATATCACCCCACAATGTATATCCCCCACAATTTATATCCTCCCTCAATTTATATCCCCCATAATTTATGATCCCCACAATTTATATACCCTCACAATTTTTATACCCCCATAATTGATATCCCCCTGCAATTTATATCCCCCGCAATTTATATCCCCCACAATCTATATCCCCACACAAGTTATATACCTCCGCAATTTATACCCCCTTAATCTATGTCCCCCCTTAATTTATATCCCCCACAATTTATATCCCCCCGCAATATATATCCCCCGCAATTTATACATGCCTCAATTTATATCCCCCCCGCAATTTATTTCCCCCGCAATCATATCCCCCACAATTTATATCCTCCCTCAATTTATATCCCCCACAATTTATATCCTCCCTCAATTTATACCCCCCTCAATTTATATCCTCCCGCAATTTATAACCCGCCGCAATATATATCCACCCGCAATTTATATCCCCCACAATTTAAATCTCCCACAATTTATATCCCGCACAATTTATATCCCCCCACAATTTAACTCCCCCGCAAGTTATATACCCCCGCAATTTATGCCCCCCTCAATTTATATCCCCCCACAATTTATATCCCCCCACAATTTATATCGACCCACAATTTATAACCCCCCAGAATTTATATCCACCCACAATTGATAATCCCCCGTAATTGATATCCCCCGCAATTTATACACGCCTCAATTTATGTCCCCCCACAATTTATATCCCCATGCAATTTATATCCCCCCGCATTTTATATCCCCCACAATTTATATCCCCCGCAATTTATATACCCCGCAATTCATATCCCCCCACAATTTATATCCCCCCACAATTAATATCCCCCCATAATTTATATACCCCGCAATACATATCCCCCGCAATTTGTCTCCTCCCTCAATTCATATCCCCCCACAATTTATATCCCCCGCAATTCATATTCCCCTGCAATTTATATCCTCCCGCAATTGATATCCCCCCACAATTGATATCCCCCACAATTCATATCCTCCACAATTGATATCCCCCACAATTTATATCCCCACAATTTATACCCCCCTCAATTCATATCCTCCCGCAATTTATAACCCGCCACAATATATATCCACCCGCAATTTACATCCCCCACAATTTAAATCCCCCACAATTTAACTCCCCCGCCAGTTATATCCCCAAGCAATTTATACCCCCCTCAATTTATATCCCCGCAGAATTTATATCCCCCCGCAATTTATATCCCCCGCAATTTATATCCCCCGCAATTTATACATGTATCAGTTTATATCCTCCCATAATTTATATCGCCCCATAATTTATATCCCCCCACAATATATATCCCCGCAATTTATATCCCCCCACAAGTTACATCCCCCATAATTTATATCCCCTCACAATATATAGCCCCACAATTTATATCCGGCAACAATTTACATCACCCCGCAATTTATATCCCCTGCAATTTAAATACCCCCATCATTTATATCCCACCACAATTATATCCCCCGCAATTTATATCCCCCGCAATTTATATCCCCCCTCAATTTATAGCCCCCGCAATTTATCACCCCCACAATGTATATCCGGCCACAATTTATATCCCTCCACAATTAATGTCCCTCCACTATTTGTATTCCCCCGCAATTGATATCCCCCACAATTTAGATCGCCCACAATTTGTATCCACCCGCAATTTATATCCCCCACAATGGATATCCCCCAGCAATTTATATCCCCCACAATGTACATCCCCCCGCGATATATAACCCGCATTTTATATCCTACCACAATTTAGATCTCCCACAATTTATATCCTCCCTCAATTTATATCCCCCATAATTAATGATGCTCGACAATTTTTCTCCCCCCACAATTTATGTCCCACACAATTTATATCCCCCCACAATTGATTTACCCCTGCAATTTATATCCCCCGCAATTTACATCCCCCACAATCCAAATCCCCACACAAGTTTTATCCCTCCTCAATTTTTTCCCCCCACAATTGAGATCCCCCCGAAATTTATATCCCCCGCAATTTATATACCCCGCAATTCATATCTTCCCGCAATTTATACTCCCCCCGCAATTGATATCACCCCACTATTTATATCCCGCACAATTTATATCGTCCCTCAATTTACATCCCCCACAATGTATATCCTCTCTCAATTCATATCACCCCACAATTTATATCCCCCGCAATTCATATCCCCCCTCAATTCGTATCCTCCCACAATTTATATACCCCCGCAATTTATAAACCCCCTCAATTAATATCCCCGCACAAATTATAAACCCCCACAATTTCTATCCCCCATAATGTATATCCCCCCCCAATTTACATCTCCCGCAATTTATACACCCCTCAATTTATATCCCCTCACAATTTATATCACCCCACAATGTATATCCCCCAAAATTTATATCCTCCCTCAATTTATATCCCCCATAATTTATGATCCCCACAATTTATATACCCTCACAATTTTTATCCCCCCACAATTGATATCCCCCTGCAATTTATATCCCCTACAATCTATATCCCCACACAAGTTATATACCTCCGCAATTTATACCCCCTTAATCTATGTCCCCCCTTAATTTATATCCCCCACAATTTATATCCCCCCGCAATATATATCCCCCGCAATTTATACATGCCTCAATTTATATCCCCCCCGCAATTTATTTCCCCCGCAATCATATCCCCCACAATTTATATCCTCCCTCAATTCATATCCCCCACAATTTATGTCCTCCCTCAATTTATACCCACCTCAATTTATATCCCCCCGCAATTGATATCCCCCGCAATTTATTTCCCCCGCAATTTATACATGTATCAGTTTATATCCTCCCATAATTTATATCGCCCCATAATTTATATCCCCCCACAATATATATCCCCGCAATTTATATCCCCCCACAAGTTACATCCCCCATAATTTATATCCCCTCACAATATATATCCCCACAATTTATATCCGGCAACAATTTACATCACCCCGCAATTTATATCCCCCGCAATTTAAATACCCCCATCATTTATATCTCACCGCAATTATATCCCCCGCAATTTATATCCCCCCGCAATTTATATCCCCCCTCAATTTATAGCCCCGGCAATTTATCACCCCCACAATGTATATCCGGCCACATTTTATATCCCTCCACAATTAATGTCCCTCCAATATTTGTATTCCCCCGCAATTGATATCCCCCACAATTTAGATCGCCCACAATTTATATCCACCCGCAATTTATATCCCCCACAATGGATATCCCCCAGCAATTTATATCCCCCAGCAATTGATATCCCCTCGCAATTTATATCCTCCACAATGTACATCCCCCCGCGATATATAACCCGCATTTTATATCCTACCACAATTTAGATCTCCCACAATTCATATCCTCCCTCAATTTATATCCCCCATAATTTATGATGCTCGACAATTTTTCTCCCCCCACAATTTATGTCCCACTCAATTTATATCCCCCCACAATTGATTTACCCCTGCAATTTATATCCCCCGCAATTTACATCCCCCACAATCCATATCCCCACACAAGTTTTATCCCTCCTCAATTTATATCCCCCCACAATTTATATCCCCCCGTAATTTATAACCCCCCGCAATTTATATCACCCGCAATTCATGTCTTGCCGCAATTTATACTCCCCCCGCAATTGATATCACCCCACTATTTATATCCCGCACAATTTATATCCCCCACAATTTAAATCTCCCACAATTTATATCCCGCACAATTTATATCCCCCCACAATTTAACTCCCCCGCAAGTTATATACCCCCGCAATTTATACCCCCCTCAATTTATATCCCCCCACAATTTATATCCCCCCACAATTTATATCGACCCACAATTTATAACCCCCCAGAATTTATATCCACCCACAATTGATAATCCCCCGTAATTGATATCCCCCGCAATTTATACACGCCTCAATTTATATCCCCCCACAATATATATCCCCCGCAATTTATACATGCCTCAATTTATATCCCCCCCCACAATTTATATCCTCTCTCAATTTATATCCCCCACAATTTATGTCCTCCCTCAATTTATATCCCCCTCAATTTATATCCTCCCGCAATTTATAACACGCCGCAATATATATCCACCCGCAATTTATATCCCCCACAATTTAAATCTCCCACAATTGAAATCCCGCACAATTTATATCTCCCAACAATTTAACTCCCCCGCAAGTTATAGACCCCCGCAATTTATACCCCCCTCAATTTATATCCCCCCACAATTTATATCCCCCCACAATTTATATCGACCCACAATTTATAACCCCCCAGAATTTATATCCACCCACAATTGATAATCCCCCGTAATTGATATCCCCAGCAATTTATACACGCCTCAATTTATATCCCCCCACAATTTATATCCCCATGCAATTTATATCCCCCCGCAATTTATATCCCCCACAATTTATATCCCCCGCAATTTATATACCCCGCAATTCATATCCCCCCACAATTTATATCCCCACACAATTAATATCCCCCCATAATTTATATACCCCGCAATACATATCCCCCCGCAATTTGTATCCTCCCTCAATTGATATCCCCCCACAATTGATATCCCCCACAACTCATATCCTGCACAATTGATGTCCCCCACAATTTATATCCCCACAATTTATACCCCACTCAATTCATATCCTCCCGCAATTTATAACCCGCCACAATATATATCCACCCGCAATTTCCATCCCCCACAATTTAAATCCCCCATAATTTAACTCCCCCGCCAGTTATATCCCCAAGCAATTTATACCCCCCTCAATTTATATCCCTCACAATTTATATCCCCCGCAATTTATACATGTATCAGTTTATATCCTCCCATAATTTATATCGCCCCATAATTTATATCCCCCCACAATATATATCCCCGCAATTTATATCCCCCCACAAGTTACATCCCCCATAATATATATCCCCTCACAATATATATCCCCACAATTTATATCCGGCAACAATTTACATCACCCCGCAATTTATATCCCCCGCAATTTAAATACCCCCATCATTTATCTCCCACCACAATTATATCCCCCGCAATTTATATCCCCCGCAATTTATATCCCCCCTCAATTTATAGCCCCCGCAATTTATCACCCCCACAATGTATATCCGGCCACAAGTTATATCCCTCCACAATTAATGTCCCTCCACTATTTGTATTCCCCCGCAATTGATATCCCCCACAATTTAGATCGCCCACAATTTATATCCACCCGCAATTTATATCCCCCAGCAATTGATATCCCCTCGCAATTTATATCCTCCACAATGTACATCCCCCCGCGATATATAACCCGCATTTTATATCCGACCACAATTTAGATCTCCCATAATTTATGATGCTCCACAATTTTTCTCCCCCCACAATTTATGTCCCACACAATTTATATCCCCCCACAATTGATTTACCCCTGCAATTTATATCCCCCGCAATTTACATCCCCCACAATCCATATAACCACACAAGTTTTATCCCTCCTCAATTTATATCCCCCCACAATTTATATCCCCCAAAATTTATATCCCCCAAAACCTATATCCCCCCAAATTTATATACCCCAGCAATTTATATACCCCCGCAATTTATAAGCCCCCTCAATTTATATCCCCGCACAAATGATAAACCCCCACAATTTATATCCCCCATAATGTATATCCCCCCACAATTTACATCCCCCGCAATTTATACACCCCTCAATTTATATCCCCTCACAATTTATATCACCCCACAATGTATATCCCCCACAATTTATATCCTCCCTCAATTTATATCCCCCATAATTTATGATCCCCCACAATTTATATACCCTCACAATTTTTATCCCCCCACAATTGATATCCCCCTGCAATTTATATCCCCCACAATTTATATCCCCTACAATCTATATCCCCACACAAGTTATATACCTCCGCAATTTATACCCCCCTAAATCTATGTCCCCCCTTAATTTATATCCCCCCACAATTTATATCCCCCCGCAATATATATCCCCCGTAATTTATACATGCCTCAATTTATATCCCCCCTGCAATTTATTTCCCCCGCAATCATATCCCCCACAATTTATATCCTCCCTCAATTTATATCCCCCACAATTTATATCCTCCCTCAATTCATATCTCCCCACAATTTATATCCCCTGCAATTCATATCCCGCCGCAATTCGTACCCTCCCGCAATTGATATCCCCCCACAATTTATATCCACCACAACTTACATCACCGCATAATTTATATCGCCCCACAATTTCAATCCCCACAATTTATATCCCCCCGCAATTTATATGCATCCACAATTTGTATCCCCCACCACTTACATCACCCCGCAATTTATAACCCCCGCAATTTAAATCCCCCCATTATTTATATCCCCCCTCAATTTATATCCCCCGCAATTTATAACCCCCACAATGTATATCCTGCCACAATTTATGTCCCTCCACAATTTATATACCTCCACAATTTATATTCCCCCGCAATTTATATCCCCCACAATTCATAACCCCCACAATTTTTATCCCCCGCAATTCATATCCCGCACAATTTGTATCCCTCCACAACTTAAATACCTCCACAATTTATTTTCCCCCACAATTTATATCCACCACAATTTATATCCACCACAATTTTTATACCCCCGCAAGTTATGTCCCCCACAATGGATATCCTACCACAATTTATATCCCTCCACAAATTATATCTGACGGCATTTTATATCCCCTCGCAATTTATGTCCGTCTGCAATTTATACCCCCATAATTTATATCCCCCCACAATTTATAGCCGGCCACAATTTCTATCCCCCCGCAATTTATATCCCTCCGCAACATATATCCCCCACAATTTATATCCCCCGCAATTTATATCCCCCGCAATTCATATCCACCCGCAATTTATATCCCCCCTCAATTGATATCCCCCACAATTTATATCCCCCACAATTCATATCCCCCACAATTTATATCCTCCCTCAATTTATATCCCCCACAATTTATATCCTCCCGCAATTGATAGCCCCCCACAATTTATATCCCCCACAATTCATATCCCCCACAATTTATATCCCCCACAATTTATATCCCCCCGCAATTTATATCCCCCCACAATTTATATCACGCACAATTTATATTCCCCACAATTTATATCCCCCCGCAATTTATATTCCCCACAATTTATATCACCAACAATTTATATCCCACCGCAATTTATATCCCCCAAAATTTAGATCCCCCACAATTTATATCCCCCACAATTTATATCCCCCAGCAATTGATATCCCCTCGCAATTTATATCTTCCGCAATGTATATCCCCCCGCGGTACATAACCCGCATTTTATATCCTACCACAATTTAGATTTCCCACAATTTATATCCTCCCTCAATTTATATCCCCATAATTTATGATGCTCCACAATTTTTCTCCCCCCACAATTTATGTCCCACACAATTTATATCCCCCACAATTGATTTACCCCTGCAATTTATATCCCCCGCAATTTACATCCCCCACAATCCATATCCCCACACAAGTTTTATCCCTCCTCAATTTATATCCCCTCACAATATATATCCCCACAATTTATATCCAGCAACAATTTACATCACCCCGCAATTTATATCCCCCGCAATTTAAATACCCCCATCATTTATCTCCCACCACAATTATATCCCCCGCAATTTATATCCCCCGCAATTTATATCCCCCCTCAATTTATAGCCCCCGCAATTTATCACCCCCACAATGTATATCCGGCCACAAGTTATATCCCTCCACAATTAATGTCCCTCCACTATTTGTATTCCCCCGCAATTGATATCCCCCACAATTTAGATCGCCCACAATTTATATCCACCCGCAATTTATATCCCCCAGCAATTGATATCCCCTCGCAATTTATATCCTCCACAATGTACATCCCCCCGCGATATATAACCCGCATTTTATATCCTACCACAATTTAGATCTCCCATAATTTATGATGCTCCACAATTTTTCTCCCCCCACAATTTATGTCCCACTCAATTTATATCCCCCCACAATTGATTACCCCTGCAATTTATATCCCCCGCAATTTATATCCCCCAAAATTTATATCCCCCAAAACCTATATCCCCCAAATTTATATACCCCAGCAATTTATATACCCCCGCAATTTATAAGCCCCCTCAATTTATATCCCCCAAAACCTATATCCCCCAAATTTATATACCCCAGCAATTTATATACCCCCGCAATTTATAAGCCCCCTCAATTTATATCCCCGCACAAATGATGAACCCCCACAATTGAGATCCCCCATAATGTATATCCCCCCACAATTTACATCCCCCGCAATTTATACACCCCTCAATTTATATCCCCTCACAATTTATATCACCCCACAATGTATATCCCCCACAATTTATATCCTCCCTCAATTTATATCCCCCATAATTTATGATCCCCCACAATTTATATTCCCTCACAGTTTTTATCCCCCCACAATTGATATCCCCCTGCAATTTATATCCCCCACAATTTATATCCCCTACAATCTATATCCCCACACAAGTTATATACCTCCGCAATTTATACCCCCCTAAATCTATGTCCCCCCTTAATTTATATCCCCCCACAATTTATATCCCCCCGCAATATATATCCCCCGTAATTTATACATGCCTCAATTTATATCCCCCCTGCAATTTATTTCCCCCGCAATCATATCCCCCACAATTTATATCCTCCCTCAATTTATATCCCCCACAATTTATATCCTCCCTCAATTCATATCTCCCCACAATTTATATCCCCCGCAATTCATATCCCGCCGCAATTCGTACCCTCCCGCAATTGATATCCCCCCACAATTTATATCCACCACAACTTACATCACCCCATAATTTATATCGCCCCACAATTTCAATCCCCACAATTTATATCCCCCCGCAATTTATATGCCTCCACAATTTGTATCCCCCACCATTTACATCACCCCGCAATTTATAACCCCCGCAATTTAAATCCCCCCATTATTTATATCCCCCCTCAATTTATATCCCCCGCAATTTATAACCCCCACAATGTATATCCTGCCACAATTTATGTCCCTCCACAATTTATATACCTCCACAATTTATATTCCCCCGCAATTTATATCCCCCACAATTCATAACCCCCACAATTTTTATCCCCCGCAATTCATATCCCGCACAATTTATATCCCTCCACAACTTAAATACCTCCACAATTTATTTTCCCCCGCAATTTATATCCACCACAATTTATATCCACCACAATTTTTATACCCCCGCAAGTTATGTCCCCCACAATGGATATCCTACCACAATTTATATCCCTCCACAAATTATATCTGCCCGCAATTTATATCCCCTCGCAATTTATATCCGTCTGCAATTTATACCCCCATAATTTATATCCCCCCACAATTTATAGCCGGCCACAATTTCTATCCCCCCGCAATTTATATCCCTCCGCAACATATATCCCCCACAATTTATATCCCCCGCAATTTATATCCCCCGCAATTCATATCCACCCGCAATTTATATCCCCCCTCAATTGATATCCCCCACAATTTATATCCCCCACAATTCATATCCCCCACAATTTATATCCTCCCTCAATTTATATCCCCCACAATTTATATCCTCCCGCAATTGATAGCCCCCCACAATTTATATCCCCCACAATTCATATCCCCCACAATTTATATCCCCCACAATTTATATCCCCCCGCAATTTATATCCCCCCACAATTTATATCACGCACAATTTATATCCCCCCACAATTTATATCCCCCCGCAATTTATATTCCCCACAATTTATATCACCAACAATTTATATCCCACCGCAATTTGTATCCCCCAAAATTTAGATCCCCCACAATTTATATCCCCCACAATTTATATCCCCCAGCAATTGATATCCCCTCGCAATTTATATCTTCCGCAATGTATATCCCCCCGCGGTACATAACCCGCATTTTATATCCTACCACAATTTAGATTTCCCACAATTTATATCCTCCCTCAATTTATATCCCCATAATTTATGATGCTCCACAATTTTTCTCCCCCCACAATTTATGTCCCACACAATTTATATCCCCCACAATTGATTTACCCCTGCAATTTATATCCCCCGCAATTTACATCCCCCACAATCCATATCCCCACACAAGTTTTATCCCTCCTCAATTTATATCCCCTCACAATATATATCCCCACAATTTATATCCGGCAACAATTTACATCACCCCGCAATTTATATCCCCGCAATTTAAATACCCCCATCATTTATCTCCCACCACATATATCCCCCACAATTTATATCCCCCGCAATTTATATCCCCCGCAATTCATATCCACCCGCAATTTATATCCCCCCTCAATTGATATCTCCCACAATTTATATCCCCCACAATTCATATCCCCCACAATTTATATCCTCCCTCAATTTATATCCCCCACAATTTATATCCTCCCGCAATTGATAGCCCCCCACAATTTATATCCCCCACAATTCATATCCCCCACAATTTATATCCCCCACAATTTATATCCCCCCGCAATTTATATCCCCCCACAATTTATATCACGCACAATTTATATTCCCCACAATTTATATCCCCCCGCAATTTATATTCCCCACAATTTATATCACCAACAATTTATATCCCACCGCAATTTGTATCCCCCAAAATTTAGATCCCCCACAATTTATATCCCCCACAATTTATATCCCCCAGCAATTGATATCCCCTCGCAATTTATATCTTCCGCAATGTATATCCCCCCGCGGTACATAACCCGCATTTTATATCCTACCACAATTTAGATTTCCCACAATTTATATCCTCCCTCAATTTATATCCCCATAATTTATGATGCTCCACAATTTTTCTCCCCCCACAATTTATGTCCCACACAATTTATATCCCCCACAATTGATTTACCCCTGCAATTTATATCCCCCGCAATTTACATCCCCCACAATCCATATCCCCACACAAGTTTTATCCCTCCTCAATTTATATCCCCTCACAATATATATCCCCACAATTTATATCCGGCAACAATTTACATCACCCCGCAATTTATATCCCCCGCAATTTAAATACCCCCATCATTTACCTCCCACCACAATTATATCTCCCGCAATTTATATCCCCCGCAATTTATATCCCCCCTCAATTTATAGCCCCCGCAATTTATCACCCCCACAATGTATATCCGGCCACAAGTTATATCCCTCCACAATTAATGTCCCTCCACTATTTGTATTCCCCCGCAATTGATATCCCCCACAATTTAGATCGCCCACAATTTATATCCACCCGCAATTTATATCCCCCAGCAATTGATATCCCCTCGCAATTTATATCCTCCACAATGTACATCCCCCGCGATATATAACCCGCATTTTATATCCTACCACAATTTAGATCTCCCATAATTTATGATGCTCCACAATTTTTCTCCCCCCACAATTTATGTCCCACTCAATTTATATCCCCCCACAATTGATTACCCCTGCAATTTATATCCCCCGCAATTTACATCCCCCACAATCCATATCCCCACACAAGTTTTATCCCTCCTCAATTTATATCCCCCCACAATTTATATCCCCCAAAATCTATATCCCCCAAAACCTATATCCCCCAAATTTATATACCCCAGCAATTTATATACCCCCGCAATTTATAAGCCCCCTCAATTTATATCCCCGCACAAATGATGAACCCCCACAATTTATATCCCCCATAATGTATATCCCCCCACAATTTACATCCCCCGCAATTTATACACCCCTCAATTTATATCCCCTCACAATTTATATCACCCGACAATGTATATCCCCCACAATTTATATCCTCCCTCAATTTATATCCCCCATAATTTATGATCCCCCACAATTTATATACCCTCACAATTTTTATCACCTCACAATTGATATCCCCCTGCAATTTATATCCCCCACAATTTATATCCCCTACAATCTATATCCCCACACAAGTTATATACCTCCGCAATTTATACCCCCCTAAATCTATGTCCCCCCTTAATTTATATCCCCCCACAATTTATATCCCCCCGCAATATATATCCCCCGTAATTTATACATGCCTCAATTTATATCCCCCCTGCAATTTATTTCCCCCGCAATCATATCCCCCACAATTTATATCCTCCCTCAATTTATATCCCCCACAATTTATATCCTCCCTCAATTCATATCTCCCCACAATTTATATCCCCCGCAATTCATATCCCGCCGCAATTCGTACCCTCCCGCAATTGATATCCCCCCACAATTTATATCCACCACAACTTACATCACCCCATAATTTATATCGCCCCACAATTTCAATCCCCACAATTTATATCCCCCCGCAATTTATATGCCTCCACAATTTGTATCCCCCACCATTTACATCACCCCGCAATTTATAACCCCCGCAATTTAAATCCCCCCATTATTTATATCCCCCCTCAATTTATATCCCCCGCAATTTATAACCCCCACAATGTATATCCTGCCACAATTTATGTCCCTCCACAATTTATATACCTCCACAATTTATATTCCCCCGCAATTTATATCCCCCACAATTCATAACCCCCACAATTTTTATCCCCCGCAATTCATATCCCGCACAATTTATATCCCTCCACAACTTAAATACCTCCACAATTTATTTTCCCCCGCAATTTATATCCACCACAATTTATATCCACCACAATTTTTATACCCCCGCAAGTTATGTCCCCCACAATGGATATCCTACCACAATTTATATCCCTCCACAAATTATATCTGCCCGCAATTTATATCCCCTCGCAATTTATATCCGTCTGCAATTTATACCCCCATAATTTATATCCCCCCACAATTTATAGCCGGCCACAATTTCTATCCCCCCGCAATTTATATCCCTCCGCAACATATATCCCCCACAATTTATATCCCCCGCAATTTATATCCCCCGCAATTCATATCCACCCGCAATTTATATCCCCCCTCAATTGATATCCCCCACAATTTATATCCCCCACAATTCATATCCCCCACAATTTATATCCTCCCTCAATTTATATCCCCCACAATTTATATCCTCCCGCAATTGATAGCCCCCCACAATTTATATCCCCCACAATTCATATCCCCCACAATTTATATCCCCCACAATTTATATCCCCCCGCAATTTATATCCCCCCACAATTTATATCACGCACAATTTATATCCCCCCACAATTTATATCCCCCCGCAATTTATATTCCCCACAATTTATATCACCAACAATTTATATCCCACCGCAATTTGTATCCCCCAAAATTTAGATCCCCCACAATTTATATCCCCCACAATTTATATCCCCCAGCAATTGATATCCCCTCGCAATTTATATCTTCCGCAATGTATATCCCCCCGCGGTACATAACCCGCATTTTATATCCTACCACAATTTAGATTTCCCACAATTTATATCCTCCCTCAATTTATATCCCCATAATTTATGATGCTCCACAATTTTTCTCCCCCCACAATTTATGTCCCACACAATTTATATCCCCCACAATTGATTTACCCCTGCAATTTATATCCCCCGCAATTTACATCCCCCACAATCCATATCCCCACACAAGTTTTATCGCTCCTCAATTTATATCCCCTCACAATATATATCCCCACAATTTATATCCGGCAACAATTTACATCACCCCGCAATTTATATCCCCGCAATTTAAATACCCCCATCATTTATCTCCCACCACATATATCCCCCACAATTTATATCCCCCGCAATTTATATCCCCCGCAATTCATATCCACCCGCAATTTATATCCCCCCTCAATTGATATCCCCCACAATTTATATCCCCCACAATTCATATCCCCCACAATTTATATCCTCCCTCAATTTATATCCCCCACAATTTATATCCTCCCGCAATTGATAGCCCCCCACAATTTATATCCCCCACAATTCATATCCCCCACAATTTATATCCCCCACAATTTATATCCCCCCGCAATTTATATCCCCCCACAATTTATATCACGCACAATTTATATTCCCCACAATTTATATCCCCCCGCAATTTATATTCCCCACAATTTATATCACCAACAATTTATATCCCACCGCAATTTGTATCCCCCAAAATTTAGATCCCCCACAATTTATATCCCCCACAATTTATATCCCCCAGCAATTGATATCCCCTCGCAATTTATATCTTCCGCAATGTATATCCCCCCGCGGTACATAACCCGCATTTTATATCCTACCACAATTTAGATTTCCCACAATTTATATCCTCCCTCAATTTATATCCCCATAATTTATGATGCTCCACAATTTTTCTCCCCCCACAATTTATGTCCCACACAATTTATATCCCCCACAATTGATTTACCCCTGCAATTTATATCCCCCGCAATTTACATCCCCCACAATCCATATCCCCACACAAGTTTTATCCCTCCTCAATTTATATCCCCTCACAATATATATCCCCACAATTTATATCCGGCAACAATTTACATCACCCCGCAATTTATATCCCCCGCAATTTAAATACCCCCATCATTTACCTCCCACCACAATTATATCTCCCGCAATTTATATCCCCCGCAATTTATATCCCCCCTCAATTTATAGCCCCCGCAATTTATCACCCCCACAATGTATATCCGGCCACAAGTTATATCCCTCCACAATTAATGTCCCTCCACTATTTGTATTCCCCCGCAATTGATATCCCCCACAATTTAGATCGCCCACAATTTATATCCACCCGCAATTTATATCCCCCAGCAATTGATATCCCCTCGCAATTTATATCCTCCACAATGTACATCCCCCCGCGATATATAACCCGCATTTTATATCCTACCACAATTTAGATCTCCCATAATTTATGATGCTCCACAATTTTTCTCCCCCCACAATTTATGTCCCACTCAATTTATATCCCCCCACAATTGATTACCCCTGCAATTTATATCCCCCGCAATTTACATCCCCCACAATCCATATCCCCACACAAGTTTTATCCCTCCTCAATTTATATCCCCCCACAATTTATATCCCCCAAAATCTATATCCCCCAAAACCTATATCCCCCAAATTTATATACCCCAGCAATTTATATACCCCCGCAATTTATAAGCCCCCTCAATTTATATCCCCGCACAAATGATGAACCCCCACAATTTATATCCCCCATAATGTATATCCCCCCACAATTTACATCCCCCGCAATTTATACACCCCTCAATTTATATCCCCTCACAATTTATATCACCCGACAATGTATATCCCCCACAATTTATATCCTCCCTCAATTTATATCCCCCATAATTTATGATCCCCCACAATTTATATACCCTCACAATTTTTATCACCTCACAATTGATATCCCCTGCAATTTATATCCCCCACAATTTATATCCCCTACAATCTATATCCCCACACAAGTTATATACCTCCGCAATTTATACCCCCCTAAATCTATGTCCCCCCTTAATTTATATCCCCCCACAATTTATATCCCCCCGCAATATATATCCCCCGTAATTTATACATGCCTCAATTTATATCCCCCCTGCAATTTATTTCCCCCGCAATCATATCCCCCACAATTTATATCCTCCCTCAATTTATATCCCCCACAATTTATATCCTCCCTCAATTCATATCTCCCCACAATTTATATCCCCCGCAATTCATATCCCGCCGCAATTCGTACCCTCCCGCAATTGATATCCCCCCACAATTTATATCCACCACAACTTACATCACCCCATAATTTATATCGCCCCACAATTTCAATCCCCACAATTTATATCCCCCCGCAATTTATATGCCTCCACAATTTGTATCCCCCACCATTTACATCACCCCGCAATTTATAACCCCCGCAATTTAAATCCCCCCATTATTTATATCCCCCCTCAATTTATATCCCCCGCAATTTATAACCCCCACAATGTATATCCTGCCACAATTTATGTCCCTCCACAATTTATATACCTCCACAATTTATATTCCCCCATAATTCATAACCCCCACAATTTTTATCCCCCGCAATTCATATCCCGCACAATTTATATCCCTCCACAACTTAAATACCTCCACAATTTATTTTCCCCCGCAATTTATATCCACCACAATTTATATCCACCACAATTTTTATACCCCCGCAAGTTATGTCCCCCACAATGGATATCCTACCACAATTTATATCCCTCCACAAATTATATCTGCCCGCAATTTATATCCCCTCGCAATTTATATCCGTCTGCAATTTATACCCCCATAATTTATATCCCCCCACAATTTATAGCCGGACACAATTTCTATCCCCCCGCAATTTATATCCCTCTGCAACATATATCCCCCACAATTTATATCCCCCGCAATTTATATCCCCCGCAATTCATATCCACACGCAATTTATATCCCACCTCAATTGATATCCACCACAATTTATATCCCCCACAATTCATATCCCCCACAATTTATATCCTCCCTCAATTTATATCCCCCACAATTTATATCCTCCCGCAATTGATAGCCCCCCACAATTTATATCCCCCACAATTCATATCCCCCACAATTTATATCCCCCACAATTTATATCCCCCCGCAATTTATATCCCCCCACAATTTATATCACGCACAATTTATATTCCCCACAATTTATATCCCCCCGCAATTTATATTCCCCACAATTTATATCACCAACAATTTATATCCCACGGCAATTTGTATCCCCCAAAATTTAGATCCCCCACAATTTATATCCCCCACAATTTATATCCCCCAGCAATTGATATCCCCTCGCAATTTATATCTTCCGCAATGTATATCCCCCCGCGGTACATAACCCGCATTTTATATCCTACCACAATTTAGATTTCCCACAATTTATATCCTCCCTCAATTTATATCCCCATAATTTATGATGCTCCACAATTTTTCTCCCCCCACAATTTATGTCCCACACAATTTATATCCCCCACAATTGATTTACCCCTGCAATTTATATCCCCCGCAATTTACATCCCCCACAATCCATATCCCCACACAAGTTTTATCCCTCCTCAATTTATATCCCCTCACAATATATATCCCCACAATTTATATCCGGCAACAATTTACATCACCCCGCAATTTATATCCCCCGCAATTTAAATACCCCCATCATTTATCTCCCACCACATATATCCCCCACAATTTATATCCCCCGCAATTTATATCCCCCGCAATTCATATCCACCCGCAATTTATATCCCCCCTCAATTGATATCCCCCACAATTTATATCCCCCACAATTCATATCCCCCACAATTTATATCCTCCCTCAATTTATATCCCCCACAATTTATATCCTCCCGCAATTGATAGCCCCCCACAATTTATATCCCCCACAATTCATATCCCCCACAATTTATATCCCCCACAATTTATATCCCCCCGCAATTTATATCCCCCCACAATTTATATCACGCACAATTTATATTCCCCACAATTTATATCCCCCCCGCAATTTATATTCCCCACAATTTATATCACCAACAATTTATATCCCACCGCAATTTGTATCCCCCAAAATTTAGATCCCCCACAATTTATATCCCCCACAATTTATATCCCCCATCAATTGATATCCCCTCGCAATTTATATCTTCCGCAATGTATATCCCCCCGCGGTACATAACCCGCATTTTATATCCTACCACAATTTAGATTTCCCACAATTTATATCCTCCCTCAATTTATATCCCCATAATTTATGATGCTCCACAATTTTTCTCCCCCCACAATTTATGTCCCACACAATTTATATCCCCCACAATTGATTTACCCCTGCAATTTATATCCCCCGCAATTTACATCCCCCACAATCCATATCCCCACACAAGTTTTATCCCTCCTCACTTTATATCCCCTCACAATATATATCCCCACAATTTATATCCGGCAACAATTTACATCACCCCGCAATTTATATCCCCCGCAATTTAAATACCCCCATCATTTATCTCCCACCACAATTATATCCCCCTCAATTTATATCCCCCGCAATTTATATCCCCCCTCAATTTATAGCCCCCGCAATTTATCACCCCCACAATGTATATCCGGCCACAAGTTATATCCCTCCACAATTAATGTCCCTCCACTATTTGTATTCCCCCGCAATTGATATCCCCCACAATTTAGATCGCCCACAATTTATATCCACCCGCAATTTATATCCCCCAGCAATTGATATCCCCTCGCAATTTATATCCTCCACAATGTACATCCCCCCGCGATATATAACCCGCATTTTATATCCTACCACAATTTAGATCTCCCATAATTTATGATGCTCCACAATTTTTCTCCCCCCACAATTTATGTCCCACTCAATTTATATCCCCCCACAATTGATTACCCCTGCAATTTATATCCCCCGCAATTTACATCCCCCACAATCCATATCCCCACACAAGTTTTATCCCTCCTCAATTTATATCCCCCCACAATTTATATCCCCCAAAATTTATATCCCCCAAAACCTATATCCCCCCAAATTTATATACCCCAGCAATTTATATACCCCCGCAATTTATAAGCCCCCTCAATTTATATCCCCGCACAAATGATAAACCCCCACAATTTATATCCCCCATAATGTATATCCCCCCACAATTTACATCCCCCGCAATTTATACACCCCTCAAATTATATCCCCTCACAATTTATATCACCCCACAATGTATATCCCCCACAATTTATATCCTCCCTCAATTTATATCCCCCATAATTTATGATCCCCCACAATTTATATACCCTCACAATTTTTATCCCCACACAATTGATATCCCCCTGCAATTTATATCCCCCACAATTTATATCCCCTACAATCTCTATCCCCACACAAGTTATATACCTCCGCAATTTATACCCCCCTAAATCTATGTCCCCCCTTAATTTATATCCCCCCACAATTTATATCCCCCCGCAATATATATCCCCCGTAATTTATACATGCCTCAATTTATATCCCCCCTGCAATTTATTTCCCCCGCAATCATATCCCCCACAATTTATATCCTCCCTCAATTTATATCCCCCACAATTTATATCCTCCCTCAATTCATATCTCCCCACAATTTATATCCCCGCAATTCATATCCCGCCGCAATTCGTACCCTCCCGCAATTGATATCCCCCCACAATTTATATCTACCACAACTTACATCACCCCATAATTTATATCGCCCCACAATTTCAATCCCCACAATTTATATCCCCCCGCAATTTATATGCCTCCACAATTTGTATCCCCCACCATTTACATCACCCCACAATTTATAACCCCCGCAATTTAAATATCCCCATTATTTATATCCCCCCTCAATTTATATCCCCCGCAATTTATAACCCCCACAATGTATATCCTGCCACAATTTATGTCCCTCCACAATTTATATACCTCCACAATTTATATTCCCCCGCAATTTATATCCCCCACAATTCATAACCCCCACAATTTTAATCCCGCGCAATTCATATCCCGCACAATTTATATCCCTCCACAACTTATATACCTCCACAATTTATTTTCCCCCGCAATTTATATCCACCACAATTTATATCCACCACAATTTTTATACCCCCGCAATTTATATCCCCCACAATGGATATCCTACCACAATTTATATCCCTCCACAAATTATATCTGCCCGCAATTTATATCCCCTCGCAATTTATATCCGTCTGCAATTTATACCCCCATAATTTATAACCCCCACAATTGATAGCCGGCCACAATTTCTATCCCCCCGCAATTTATATCCCTCCGCAACATATATCCCCCACAATTTATATCCCCCGCAATTTATATCCCCCGCAATTCATATCCCCACACAAGTTTTATCCCTCCTCAATTTATATCCCCTCACAATATATATCCCCACAATTTATATCCGGCAACAATTTACATCACCCCGCAATTTATATCCCCCGCAATTTAAATACCCCCATCATTTATCTCCCACCACATATATCCCCCACAATTTATATCCCCCGCAATTTATATCCCCCGCAATTCATATCCACCCGCAATTTATATCCCCCCTCAATTGATATCCCCCACAATTTATATCCCCCACAATTCATATCCCCCACAATTTATATCCTCCCTCAATTTATATCCCCCACAATTTATATCCTCCCGCAATTGATAGCCCCCCACAATTTATATCCCCCACAATTCATATCCCCCACAATTTATATCCCCCACAATTTATATCCCCCCGCAATTTATATCCCCCCACAATTTATATCACGCACAATTTATATTCCCCACAATTTATATCCCCCCGCAATTTATATTCCCCACAATTTATATCACCAACAATTTATATCCCACCGCAATTTGTATCCCCCAAAATTTAGATCCCCCACAATTTATATCCCCCACAATTTATATCCCCCATCAATTGATATCCCCTCGCAATTTATATCTTCCGCAATGTATATCCCCCCGCGGTACATAACCCGCATTTTATATCCTACCACAATTTAGATTTCCCACAATTTATATCCTCCCTCAATTTATATCCCCATAATTTATGATGCTCCACAATTTTTCTCCCCCCACAATTTATGTCCCACACAATTTATATCCCCCACAATTGATTTACCCCTGCAATTTATATCCCCCGCAATTTACATCCCCCACAATCCATATCCCCACACAAGTTTTATCCCTCCTCACTTTATATCCCCTCACAATATATATCCCCACAATTTATATCCGGCAACAATTTACATCACCCCGCAATTTATATCCCCCGCAATTTAAATACCCCCATCATTTATCTCCCACCACAATTATATCCCCCACAAGTTATATCCCCCGCAATTTATATCCCCCCTCAATTTATAGCCCCCGCAATTTATCACCCCCACAATGTATATCCGGCCACAAGTTATATCCCTCCACAATTAATGTCCCTCCACTATTTGTATTCCCCCGCAATTGATATCCCCCACAATTTAGATCGCCCACAATTTATATCCACCCGCAATTTATATCCCCCAGCAATTGATATCCCCTCGCAATTTATATCCTCCACAATGTACATCCCCCCGCGATATATAACCCGCATTTTATATCCTACCACAATTTAGATCTCCCATAATTTATGATGCTCCACAATTTTTCTCCCCCCACAATTTATGTCCCACTCAATTTATATCCCCCCACAATTGATTACCCCTGCAATTTATATCCCCCGCAATTTACATCCCCCACAATCCATATCCCCACACAAGTTTTATCCCTCCTCAATTTATATCCCCCCACAATTTATATCCCCCAAAATTTATATCCCCCAAAACCTATATCCCCCCAAATTTATATACCCCAGCAATTTATATACCCCCGCAATTTATAAGCCCCCTCAATTTATATCCCCGCACAAATGATAAACCCCCACAATTTATATCCCCCATAATGTATATCCCCCCACAATTTACATCCCCCGCAATTTATACACCCCTCAAATTATATCCCCTCACAATTTATATCACCCCACAATGTATATCCCCCACAATTTATATCCTCCCTCAATTTATATCCCCCATAATTTATGATCCCCCACAATTTATATACCCTCACAATTTTTATCCCCCCACAATTGATATCCCCCTGCAATTTATATCCCCCACAATTTATATCCCCTACAATCTCTATCCCCACACAAGTTATATACCTCCGCAATTTATACCCCCCTAAATCTATGTCCCCCCTTAATTTATATCCCCCCACAATTTATATCCCCCCGCAATATATATCCCCCGTAATTTATACATGCCTCAATTTATATCCCCCCTGCAATTTATTTCCCCCGCAATCATATCCCCCACAATTTATATCCTCCCTCAATTTATATCCCCCACAATTTATATCCTCCCTCAATTCATATCTCCCCACAATTTATATCCCCGCAATTCATATCCCGCCGCAATTCGTACCCTCCCGCAATTGATATCCCCCCACAATTTATATCTACCACAACTTACATCACCCCATAATTTATATCGCCCCACAATTTCAATCCCCGCAATTTATATGCCTCCACAATTTGTATCCCCCACCATTTACATCACCCCACAATTTATAACCCCCGCAATTTAAATCCCCCCATTATTTATATCCCCCCTCAATTTATATCCCCCGCAATTTATAACCCCCACAATGTATATCCTGCCACAATTTATGTCCCTCCACAATTTATATACCTCCACAATTTATATTCCCCCGCAATTTATATCCCCCACAATTCATAACCCCCACAATTTTTATCCCCCGCAATTCATATCCCGCACAATTTATATCCCTCCACAACTTATATACCTCCACAATTTATTTTCCCCCGCAATTTATATCCACCACAATTTATATCCACCACAATTTTTATACCCCCGCAATTTATATCCCCCACAATGGATATCCTACCACAATTTATATCCCTCCACAAATTATATCTGCCCGCAATTTATATCCCCTCGCAATTTATATCCGTCTGCAATTTATACCCCCATAATTTATATCCCCCCACAATTGATAGCCGGCCACAATTTCTATCCCCCCGCAATTTATATCCCTCCGCAACATATATCCCCCACAATTTATATCCCCCGCAATTTATATCCGCCGCAATTCATATCCACCCGCAATTTATATCCCCCCTCAATTGATATCCCCCACAATTTATATCCCCCACAATTCATATCCCCCACAATTTATATCCTCCCTCAATTTATATCCCCCACAATTTATATCCTCCCGCAATTGATAGCCCCCCACAATTTATATCCCCCACAATTTATATCACGCACAATTTATATCCCCCACAATTTATATCCCCCCGCAATTTATATTCCCCACAATTTATATCACCAACAATTTATATCCCACCGCAATTTGTATCCCCCAAAATTTAGATCCCCCACAATTTATATCCCCCACAATTTATATCCCCCAGCAATTGATATCCCCTCGCAATTTATATCTTCCGCAATGTATATCCCCCCGCGATACATAACCCGCATTTTATATCCTACCACAATTTAGATTTCCCACAATTTATATCCTCCCTCAATTTATATCCCCATAATTTATGATGCTCCACAATTTTTCTCCCCCCACAATTTATGTCCCACACAATTTATATCCCCCACAATTGATTTACCCCTGCAATTTATATCCCCCGCAATTTACATCCCCCACAATCCATATCCCCACACAAGTTTTATCCCTCCTCAATTTATATCCCCCCACAATTTATATCCCCCCGTAATTTATATCCCCCCGCAATTTATATCCCCCGCAATTCATATCTCCCCGCAATTTATACTCCCATCCGCAATTGATATCACCCCACTATTTATATCCTGCACAATTTATATCGTCCCTCAATTTACATCCCCCACAATTTATATCCTCCCTCAATTCATATCACCCCACAATTTATATCCCCCGCAATTCATATCCCCCACAATTTATATACCCCACTATTTACATCCCCTGCAATTTATATCCCCCACAATTTATATCACCAACAATTTATATCCCCCACCATTTATATCCCACCGCAATTTATATCCCCCAACATTTACATCCCCCACAATTTATATCTCACCGCAATTTATATCCCCCCACAATTTATATCCCCCACAACTTATATCCCTCCACAATTTATATCCCTCCGCAATTTATATACCCCCACAATTTATTCCCCCCACAGTTTATATCCCTTCACAATGTATATCCCACCAAAATTTATATCCCCCAAAACTTATATCCTACCAAATTTATATACCCCAGCAATTTATATACCCCCGGAATTTATAAACCCCCTCAATTTATATCCCCGCACATATTATAAACCCCCACAATTTATATCCCCCATAATGTATATCCCCCCACAATTTATATCCCCCGCAATTTATACACCCCTCAATTTATATCCCCTCACAATTTATATCCCCTACAATCTATATCCCCACACAA
This sequence comes from Heterodontus francisci, assembly GCF_036365525.1. Lineage (NCBI taxonomy): Eukaryota > Metazoa > Chordata > Chondrichthyes > Heterodontiformes > Heterodontidae > Heterodontus > Heterodontus francisci. The sequence goes on from NC_090421.1 coordinate 23,018,495, forward strand.
GTTATATACCTCCGCAATTTATACCCCCTTAATCTATGTCCACCCTTAATTTATATCCCCCACAATTCATATCCCGCCGCAATTCGTACCCTCCCGCAATTGATATCCCCCCACAATTTATGTCCCCCACAATTCATATCCCCCACAATTTATTTCCCCACAATTTATATCCCCCCGCAATTTATATCCCCCTCAATTTATATCACCCACAATTTATATCCCACCACAATTTATTTCACCCACAATTTATATCCCACCGCAATTTATATCCCCCCACAATTTATATCCCCCCACAGTTTATATCCCTGCACAATGTATATCCCACCGCAATTTATATCCCCCAAAATTTATATCCCTCACAACGTATATCCCCCAAATTCATATACCCCAAAAATTTATATCCCCCCACCTTTTATAACCCCGCTCAATTTATATCCCCCCACAAATTATAAACACCCACAATTTATATCCCTGATAACGTATATCCCCCCACAAGTTATATCCCCTGCAATTTATACACCCCTCAATTTATATCCCCTCACAATTTATATCACCCCACAATTTATATCCCCCACAATTTACATCCCCCTCAATTTATATGCTCCCGCAATTTACGTCTCCCAGCAATTTATATCCGCCCACAATTTATATCCCCCCGCAAGTTACATCCCCCCAGAATTTATATCCCCCCGCAATTTATATCCCCCGCAATTTATATCCCCCGCAATTTATGCACGCATCAGTCGATATCCTCCCATAATTTATATCGCCCCATAATTTATATCCCCCCACAGTATATATCCCCACAATTTATATCTCCACACAATTTACATCCCCCATAATTTATATCCCCCCACAAGTTATATCCCACACAATCTATATCCCCCGCAAATTATATCCCCCACAACGTACATACCCCCATAATTTATATACCCCACAATTTCAATCCTCACAATTTATATCCCCCCGCAATTTATATCCCCCACAATTTACATCCCCCATAATTTATATCCCCCCACAATTTATATCCCCCCGCAATTTATATGCCTCCACAATATATATGCCCCACAATTTACATCACCCCGCAATTCATACCCCCGCAATTTAAATCCCCACATTATTTATATCCCCCCTGAATTTATATCCCCCGCAATTAATGTCCCTCCACTATTTATATTCCCCCCATTTGATATCCCCCACAATTTATATCCCCCACAATTTATAACCCGCACAATTCATATCCTACCACAACTTATATCCCTCCACAAATTATATCTCCCCGCAATTTCTATTCCCCTGCAATTTATATCCCCCCGCAATTTATACCCCCCTCAATTTATATCCTCCCGCAATTTATAACCCGCCGCAATATATATCCACCCGCAATTTATATCCCCCCACAATTTAACTCCCCCACAAGTTATATCCCCCCGCAATTTATACCCCCCTCAATTTCTATCCCCCCACAATTTATATCCCCCCACAATTTATATCGACCCACTATTTATAACCCCCCAGAATTTATATCCACCCAAAATTTATAATCCCCCGTAATTGATATCCCCCGCAATTTATACACGCCTCAATTTATATCCCCCCACAATTTATATCCTCCTGCAATTTTTATCCCCCCGCAATTTATATCCCCCACAGTTTATATCCCCCGCAATTTATATACCCCGCAATTCATATCCCCCCACAATTTATATCCCCCCGCAATTGATATCCCCCCACAATTTATATGCCCGGCAAAACATATCCCCCCGCAATTTGTATCCTCCCTCAATTAATATCCCCCCACAATTTATATCCCCGCAATTCATATTCCCCTGAAATTTATATCCTCCCGCAATTGATATCCCCCCACAATTGATATCCCCCACAATTCATATCCTCCACAATTGATATCCCACACAATTTATATCCCCACAATTTATACCCCCCTCAATTTATATCCTCCCGCAATTTATAACCCGCCACAATATATTTCCACCCGCAATTTACATCCCCCACCAGTTGTATCCTCAAGCAATTTATATCCCCCTCAATTTATATCCCACCAGAATTTATATCCCCCCGCAATTTATATCCCCCGCAATTTATACATGCATCAGTTTATATCCTCCCATAGTTTATATCGCCCCATAATTTATATCCCCGCATAATTTATATCCCCCCACAATATATATCCCCGCAATTTATATCCCCCGCAATTTAAATACCCCAATAATTTATATCCCCCCACAATATATATCCCCACAATTTGTATCCTCCCGCAATTTATATCCCCCCTCAATTTATAGCCCCCGCAATTTATCACCCCCACAATTTATCACTCCCACAATGTATATCCCTCCACAATTAATGTCCCTCCACTATTTGTATTCCCCCACAATTTATATCCACCCACAATTCATAACCCCCCGCAATTTATGTCCCGCTGCAATTTATATCCTCCCTCAATTTATATCCCCACAATTTATAACCGCCGCAATAGATATCCACCTGCAATTTATATCCCCCACAATTTAAATCCCCCACAATTTATATTCCGCACAATTTATATCCCCCCACAATTTAACTCCCCCGCAGGTTATATCCACCCGCAATTTATACCCCCCTCAATTCATATCCCCCCACAATTTATATCCCCCCACAATTTCTATCCCCCACAATTTATATCCCCTCACAATTTATATCCACCCACAATTTATAACCCCCCACAATTTATATTTACCCACAATTTATATCCCCCCTCAATTTATATCCCCCTGCAATTTATGTACCCCCGCAATTTATATACGCACAATTTATATCCCCCCTCAATTTATATACCCCGCAATACATATCACCCCGCAATTTATATCCCCCCACAATTGATGTCCCCCCACAATTTATATCCCCCACAATTTATATCCCCCACAATTTATATACTCCCTCAATTTATATCCTCCACAATTTGTATCCTTCCTCAATTCATATCCCACCACAATTTATATCCCTCGCAATTCATATTCCCCTGCAATTTATATCCTTCCGCAATTGATATCCCCCCACAATTGATATCCCCCACAATTCATATCCTCCACAATTGATATCCCACACAATTTATATCCCCACAATTTATACCCCCCTCAATTTATATCCTCCCGCAATTTATAACCCGCCACAATATATTTCCACCCGCAATTTACATCCCCCACAATTTAAATCCCCCACAATTTAACTCCCCCACCAGTTGTATCCTCAAGCAATTTATATCCCCCTCAATTTATATCCCCCCAGAATTTATATACCCCCGCAATTTATATCCCCCGCAATTTATACATGCATCAGTTTATATCCTCCCATAGTTTATATCGCCCCATAATTTATATCCCCCCATAATTTATATCCCCCCACAATATATATCCCCGCAATTTATATCCCCCGCAATTTAAATACCCCAATAATTTATATCCCCCCACAATATATATCCCCACAATTTGTATCCTCCCGCAATTTATATCCCCCCTCAATTTATAGCCCCCGCAATTTATCACCCCCACAATTTATCACCCCCACAATGTATATCCCTCCACAATTAATGTCCCTCCACTATTTGTATTCCCCCACAATTTATATCCACCCACAATTCATAACCCCCCGCAATTTATGTCCCGCTGCAATTTATATCCTCCCTCAATTTATATCCCCACAATTTATAACCGCCGCAATAGATATCCACCTGCAATTTATATCCCCCACAATTTAAATCCCCCACAATTTATATTCCGCACAATTTATATCCCCCCACAATTTAACTCCCCCGCAGGTTATATCCACCCGCAATTTATACCCCCCTCAATTTATATCCCCCCACAATTTATATCCCCCCGCAATTTATACCCCCCTCAATTTATATCCTCCCGCAATTTATAACCCGCCGCAATATATATCCACCCGCAATTTATATCCCCCCACAATTTAACTCCCCCGCAAGTTATATCCCCCCGCAATTTATACCCCCCTCAATTTCTATCCCCCCACAATTTATATCCCCCCACAATTTATATCGACCCACTATTTATAACCCCCCAGAATTTATATCCACCCAAAATTTATAATCCCCCGTAATTGATATCCCCCGCAATTTATACACGCCTCAATTTATAGCCCCCCACAATTTATATCCTCCTGCAATTTTTATCCCCCCGCAATTTATATCCCCCACAGTTTATATCCCTCGCAATTTATATACCCCGCAATTCATATCCCCCCACAATTTATATCCCCCCGCAATTGATATCCCCCCACAATTTATATGCCTGGCAAAACATATCCCCCCGCAATTTGTATCCTCCCTCAATTAATATCCCCCCACAATTTATATCCCCGCAATTCATATTCCCCTGAAATTTATATCCTCCCGCAATTGATATCACCCCACAATTGATATCCCCCACAATTCATATCCTCCACAATTGATATCCCACACAATTTATATCCCCACAATTTATACCCCCCTCAATTTATATCCTCCCGCAATTTATAACCCGCCACAATATATTTCCACCCGCAATTTACATCCCCCACCAGTTGTATCCTCAAGCAATTTATATCCCCCTCAATTTATATCCCACCAGAATTTATATCCCCCCGCAATTTATATCCCCCGCAATTTATACATGCATCAGTTTATATCCTCCCATAGTTTATATCGCCCCATAATTTATATCCCCGCATAATTTATATCCCCCCTCAGTATATATCCCCGCAATTTATATCCCCCGCAATTTAAATACCCCAATAATTTATATCCCCCCACAATATATATCCCCACAATTTGTATCCTCCCGCAATTTATATCCCCCCTCAATTTATAGCCCCCGCAATTTATCACCCCCACAATTTATCACTCCCACAATGTATATCCCTCCACAATTAATGTCCCTCCACTATTTGTATTCCCCCACAATTTATATCCACCCACAATTCATAACCCCCCGCAATTTATGTCCCGCTGCAATTTATATCCTCCCTCAATTTATATCCCCACAATTTATAACCGCCGCAATAGATATCCACCTGCAATTTATATCCCCCACAATTTAAATCCCCCACAATTTATATTCCGCACAATTTATATCCCCCCACAATTTAACTCCCCCGCAGGTTATATCCACCCGCAATTTATACCCCCCTCAATTCATATCCCCCCACAATTTATATCCCCCCACAATTTCTATCCCCCACAATTTATATCCCCTCACAATTTATATCCACCCACAATTTATAACCCCCCACAATTTATATTTACCCACAATTTATATCCCCCCTCAATTTATATCCCCCTGCAATTTATGTACCCCCGCAATTTATATACGCACAATTTATATCCCCCCTCAATTTATATACCCCGCAATACATATCCCCCCGCAATTTATATCCCCCCACAATTGATGTCCCCCCACAATTTATATCCCCCACAATTTATATCCCCCACAATTTATATACTCCCTCAATTTATATCCTCCACATTTTGTATCCTTCCTCAATTCATATCCCACCACAATTTATATCCCTCGCAATTCATATTCCCCTGCAATTTATATCCTTCCGCAATTGATATCCCCCCACAATTGATATCCCCCACAATTCATATCCTCCACAATTGATATCCCACACAATTTATATCCCCACAATTTATACCCCCCTCAATTTATATCCTCCCGCAATTTATAACCCGCCACAATATATTTCCACCCGCAATTTACATCCCCCACAATTTAAATCCCCCACAATTTAACTCCCCCACCAGTTGTATCCTCAAGCAATTTATATCCCCCTCAATTTATATCCCCCCAGAATTTATATCCCCCCGCAATTTATATCCCCCGCAATTTATACATGCATCAGTTTATATCCTCCCATAGTTTATATCGCCCCATAATTTATATCCCCCCATAATTTATATCCCCCCACAATATATATCCCCGCAATTTATATCCCCCGCAATTTAAATACCCCAATAATTTATATCCCCCCACAATATATATCCCCACAATTTGTATCCTCCCGCAATTTATATCCCCCCTCAATTTATAGCCCCCGCAATTTATCACCCCCACAATTTATCACCCCCACAATGTATATCCCTCCACAATTAATGTCCCTCCACTATTTGTATTCCCCCACAATTTATATCCACCCACAATTCATAACCCCCCGCAATTTATGTCCCGCTGCAATTTATATCCTCCCTCAATTTATATCCCCACAATTTATAACCGCCGCAATAGATATCCACCTGCAATTTATATCCCCCACAATTTAAATCCCCCACAATTTATATTCCGCACAATTTATATCCCCCCACAATTTAACTCCCCCGCAGGTTATATCCACCCGCAATTTATACCCCCCTCAATTTATATCCCCCCACAATTTATATCCCCCCACAATTTCTATCCCCCACAATTTATATCCCCTCACAATTTATATCCACCCACAATTTATAACCCCCCACAATTTATATTTACCCACAAATTATATCCCCCCTCAATTTATATCCCCCTGCAATTTATGTACCCCCGCAATTTATATACGCACAATTTATATCGCCCCTCAATTTATATACCCCGCAATACATATCCCCCCGCAATTTATATCCCCCCACAATTGATGTCCCCCCACAATTTATATCCCCCACATTTTATATCCCCCACAATTTATATACTCCCTCAATTTATATCCTCCACAATTTGTATCCTTCCTCAATTCATATCCCACCACAATTTATATCCCTCGCAATTCATATTCCCCTGCAATTTATATCCTCCCGCAATTGATATCCCCCCACAATTGATATCCCCCACAATTCATATACCCCACAATTTATAGTCCCCACAATTTATATCCCCCCGCATTTTATATCCCCCACAATTTATATCACCCACAATTTATATCCCCCACCATTTATATCCCCCCGCAATTTATATCCCCCACAATTTATATCCCCCACAATTTATATGCCACCGCAATTTATATCCCCCAAAATTTATATCCCCCCACAATTTATATCACCCACAATTTATATCCCCTCACAATTTATGTCCCCCCTCAATTTATATCCCCCACAATTTATAACCCCCCACAATTTATATCCCTCCGTAATGTATATCCCCCCAGAAGTTATATCCCCACAATTTATACACCCCTCAATTTATATCCCCTCACAATTTTTATCCCCCCACAATGTTTATCCCCGCAATTTATATCCTACCTCAATTTCTATCCCCCATAATTTACATCCCCCACAATTTATATCCTCCCTCAATTTATATCCCCCCGCAATTAATATCCCCCACAATTTATATGCCCTCAATTTATATCCCCTCACAATTTATGTCCCCCCTCAATTTATATCCCCCCACAATTTATATCCCCCATAATTTATATCCCCCACAATTTATATCCCCCGCAATTTATACACGCATCAATTTTTATCCCCCACAATTTATATCCCCTCACAATTTATATCCACCCACAATTTATAACCCCCCACAATTTATATTTACCCACAATTTATCTCCCCCCTCAATTTATATCCTCCCGCAATTTCTAACCCGCCACAATATATATCCACCCGCAATTTACATCCCCCACAATTTAAATCCCCCACAATCGAACTCCCCCGCCAGTTATATCCTCAAGCAATTTATATCCCCCTCAATTTATATACCCCCAGAATTTATATCCCCCCGCAATTTATATCCCCCGCAATTTATACATGCATCAGTTTATATCCTCCCATAATTTATATCGCCCCATAATTTATATCCCCCCATAATTTATATCCCCCAACAATATATATCCCCGCAATTTATATCCCCCACAAGTTACATCCCCCATAATTTATATCCCCCCACAATATATATCCCCACAATTTATATCCGGCAACAATTTACATCACCCCGCAATTCTGTCCCCCGCAATTTAAATACCCCCATCATTTATATCCCAGCACAATTATATCCCCCGCAATTTTTATCCTCCCGCAATTTATATCCCCCCTCAATTTATAGCCCCCGCAATTTATCACCCCCACAATGTATATCCGACCACAATTTATATCCCTCCACAATTAATGTCCCTCCACTATTTGTATTCCCCCACAATTTATATCCACCCACAATTTATAACCCCCCGCAATTTCTGTCCCGCTGCAATTTATATCCTCCCTCAATTTATATCCCCACAATTTATAACCGCCGCAATAGATATCCACACGCAATTTATATCCCCCACAATTTAAATCCCCCACAATTTATATTCCGTACAATTTATATCCCCCCACAATTTAACTCCCCCGCAGGTTATATCCACCCGCAATTTATACCCCCCTCAATTTATATCCCCCCACAATTTATATCCACCCACAATTTATAACCCCCCACAATTTATATTTACCCACAATATATATCCCCCCTCAATTTATATCCCCTGCAATTTATGTCCCCCCGCAATTTATATACCCACAATTTATATCCCCCCTCCATTTATATACCCCGCAATACATATCCCCCCCGCATTTTATATCCCCCCACAATTGATGTCCCCCCACAATTTATATCCCCCACAATTTATATCCCCCACAATTTTATACTCCCTCAATTTATATCCTCCACAATTTGTATCCTTCCTCAATTCATATCCCCCCACAATTTATATCCCTCGCAATTCCTATTCCCCTGCAATTTATATCCTCCCGCAATTGATATCCCCCCACAATTGATATCCCCCCACAATTCATATACCCCACAATTTATATCCCCCACAATTTATATCCCCCGCATTTTATATCCCCCACAATTTATATCACCCACAATTTATATCCCCCACCATTTATATTCCCCCCGCAATTTATATCCCCCACAATCTATATCCCCCACAATTTATATCCCACCGCAATTTATATCCCCCAAAATTTATATCCCCCACAATTTATATCCCCCACAATTTATATCCCCTCACAATTTATGTCCCCCCTCAATTTATATCCCCCCACAATTTATAACCCCCCACAATTTATATCCCTCCGTAATGTATATCCCCCCAGAAGTTATATCCCCCCAATTTATACACCCCTCAATTTATATCCCCTCACAATTTTTATCCCCCCACAATGTTTATCCCCCACAATTTATATCCCCCCGCAATGTATCCCCGCAATTTATATCCTACCTCAATTTCTATCCCCCATAATTTACATCCCCCACGATTTATATCCTCCCTCAATTTATATCCCCCATAATTTACATCCCCCACAATTTATATCCTCCCTCAATTAAGATCCCCCACAACTTACATCCCCCACAATTTAAATCCCCCACAATCTAACTCCCCCGCCAGTGAGATCCTCAAGCAATTTATATCCCCCTCAATTTATATCCCCCCACAATTTATATCCACCCACAATTTATAGCCCCCCACAATTTATATTTACCCACAATTTATATCCCCCCTCAATTTATATCCCCCTGCAATTTATGTCCCCCACAATTTATATACTCCCTCAATTTATATCCTCCACAATTTGTATCCTACCTCAATTCATATCCCCCCACAATTTATATCCCTCGCAATTCATATTCCCCTGCAATTTATATCCTCCCGCAATTGATATCCCCCCACAATTGATATCCCCCACAATTCATATACCCCACAATTTATATCCCCCACAATTTATATCCCCCCGCATTTTATATCCCCCACAATTTATATCACCCACAATTTATATCCCCCACCATTTATATCCCCCCGCAATTTATATCCCCCACAATTTATATCCCCCACAATTTATATCCCACTGCAATTTATATCCCCCAAAATTTATATCCCCCACAATTTATATCCCCCACAATTTATATCCCCTCACAATTTATGTCCCCCCTCAATTTATATCCCCCCACAATTTATAACCCCCCACAATTTATATCCCTCCGTAATGTATAATTCCCCAGAAGTTATATCCCCCCAATTTATACACCCCTCAATTTATATCCCCTCACAATTTTTATCCCCCCACAATGTTTATCCCCCACAATTTATATCCCCCCGCAATGTATCCCCGCAATTTATATCCTACCTCAATTTCTATCCCCCATAATTTATATCCCCCTGCAATTTATATCCCCCACAATTCATATCCCCCACAATTTTTATCCCCCGCAATTCATATCCCCCATAATTTATATCCCTCCACAATTTATATCCCTCCACAAATTATATCAGCCCGCAATTTATATCCCCCCGCAATTTATATCCCTCCGCAATTTATACCCCCCATAATTTATATCCCCCCACAATTTATATCCTGCCACAATTTATATTCCCCACAATTCATATCCCCCACAATTTATATCCTCCCTCAATTTATATCCCCACACAAGTTTCATCCCTCCTCAATTGATATCCCCCCACAATTTATATCCCCCTGCAATTTATATCCCCCACAATTCATATCCCCCACAATTTTTATCCCCCGCAATTCATATCCCCCACAATTTATATCCCTCCACAACTTATATACCTCCACAATTTATATTCCCCTGCAATTTATATCCCCCACAATGGATATCCTACCACAATTTATATCCCTCCACAAATTATATCTGCCCGCAATTTATATCCCCCCACAATTTATATCCCTCCGCAATTTATACCCCCCATAATTTATATCCCCCCACAATTTATATCACGCCACAATTTATATCCCCAACAATTCATATCCCCCACAATTTAATCCTCCCTCAATTTATATACCCCCGCATCTTATATCCCCCACACTGTATATCCCCCACAATTTATATCACCCGCAAGTTATGCACGCATCAGTTTATATCCTCCCATAATTTATACACCCCATAATTTATATCCCCCCACAATATATATCCCCACAATTCATATCGCCCGCAATTTACATCCCCCATAATTTATATCACCCCACAAGTTATATCCCACACAATGTATATCCCCCGCAATTTATATCCCCCACAACTTACATCACCCCATAATTTATATCGCCCCACAATTTCAATCCCCGCAATTTATATCCCCCCGCAATTTATATGCCTCCACAATTTATATCCCCCACCATTTACATCACCCCGCAATTTATAACCCCCACAATTTAAATCCCCCCATTATTTATATCCCCCCTCAATTTATATCCCCCGCAATTTATAACCCCCACAATGTATATCCTGCCACAATTTATGTCCCTCCACAATTTATATACCTCCACAATTTATATTCCCCCGCAATTTATATCCCCCACAATTCATATCCCCCTCAATTTGTATCCCCCGCAATTCATATCCCCCACAATTTATATCCCTCCACAACTTATATACCTCCACAATTTATATTCCCCCAAAATTTCTATCCCCCACAATTTATATCCACCACAATTTTTATACCCCCGCAATTTATATCACCCACAGTGGATATCCTACCACAATTTATATCCCTCCACAAATTATATCTGCCCGCAATTTATATCCCCCCGCAATTTATATCCCCCGCAATTTATAACCCCCGCAATTCATATCCCACCGCAATTTATATCCCCCCTCAATTGATATCCCCCACAATTTATATCCCCCACAATTCGCATCCCCCACAATTTATATCCTCCCTCAATTTATATCCCCCACAATTTATATCCTCCCGCAATTGATATCCCCCCACAATTTATATCCCCCACAATTAATATCCCCCACAATTTATATCCCCCACAATTTATATCCCCCCGCAAATTATATCCCCCCACAATTTATATCACGCACAATTTATATTCCCCACAATTTATATCCCCCCGCAATTTATATCCCCCACAATTTATATCACCCCGCAATGTATATCCCCCACAATTTATATCCTCCCTCAATTTATATCCCCCACAATTTATATACCCGCACAATTTGTATCCCCCCACAATTGATATCACCCTGCAATTTATATCCCCCACAATTTATATCCCCTACAATCTATATCCCCACACAAGTTATATACCTCCGCAATTTATACCCCCCTTAATCTATGTCCCCCCTTAATTTATATCCCCCGCAAATCATATCCCGCCGCAATTCGTACCCTCCCGCAATTGATATCCCCCACAATTTATGTCCCCCACAATTTATATCCCCCTCAATTTATATCACCCACAATTTGTATCCCACCACAATTTATATCACCCACAATTTATATCCCACCGCAATTTATATCCCCCCACAATTTATATCCCCCCACAGTTTATATCCCTGCACAATGTATATCCCACCACAATTTATATCCCCCAAAATTTATATCCATCACAACTTATATCCCCCAAATTCATATACCCCAGCAATTTATATCCCCGCACTTTTTATAACCCCGCTCAATTTATATCCCCCCACAAATTATAAACACCCACAATTTATATCCCCGATAACGTATATCCCCCACAAGTTATATCCCCTGCAATTTATACACCCCTCAATTTATATCCCCTCACAATTTATATCACCCCACAATGTATATCCCCCACAATTTACATCCCCCTCAATTTATATGCTCCCGCAATTTATGTCCCCTAGCAATTTATATCCGCCCACAATTTATAAACCCCACAATTTATATCCCCCCGCAATTTATATCCCCCGCAAGTTACATCCCCCCAGAATTTATATCCCCCCGCAATTTATATCCCCCGCAATTTATATCCCCCGCAATTTATACACGCATCAGTTGATATCCTCCCATAATTTATATTGCCCCATAATTTATATCCCCCAACAGTATATATCCCCACAATTTATATCTCCCCACAATTTACATCCCCCATAATTTATATCCTCCACAAGTTATATCCCACACAATCTAGATCCCCCGCAAATTATATCCCCCACAACGTACATACCCCCATAATTTATATACCCCCACAATTTCAATCCTCACAATTTATATCCCCCCGCAATTTCTATCCCCCACAATTTACATCCCCCATAATTTATATCCCCCCACAATTTATATCCCCCCGCAATTTATATGCCTCCACAATATATATGCCCCACAATTTACATCACCCCGCAATTTATACCCCAGCAATTTAAATCCCCCCATTATTTATATCCCACCACAATTTAATTCCCCCGCCATTAATATCCCCCCGCAATTTATATCCCGCCTCAATTTATATCCCCCGCAATTAATGTCCCTCCACTATTTATATTCCCCCACAATTGATATCCCCCAAAATTTATATCCCCCACAATTTATATCCCGCACAATTCATATCCTACCACAATTTATATCCCTCCACAAATTATATCTCCCCGCAATTTCTATCCCCCACAATTTATATCCCTACGCAATTCATACCCCCCTCAATTTATATCCTCCCGTAATTTATAACCCGCCGCAATATATATCCACCCGCAATTTATATCCCCCACAATTTAAATCTCCCACAATTTATATCCCGCACAATTAATATCCCCCCACAATTTAACTCCCCCGCAAGTTATATACCCCCGCAATTTATACCCCCCTCAATTTATATCCCCCCACAATTTATATCCCCCACAATTTATATCGACCCACAATTTATAACCCCCCAGAATTTATATCCACCCACAATTGATAATCCCCCGTAATTGAAAACCCCCGCAATTTATACACGCCTCAATTTATATCCCCCCACAATTTATATCCCCATGCAATTTATATCCCCCACAATTCATATCTCCCCGCAATTTATACTCCCCCCGCAATTGATATCACCCCATTATTTATATCCCGCACAATTTATATCGTCCCTCAATTTACATCACCCACAATTTATATCCTCTCTCAATTCATATCACCCCACAATTTATATCCCCTGCAATTCATATCCCCCCGCAATTCGTATCCTCCCACAATTTATATTCCCCCGCAATTTATAAACCCCCTCAATTAATATCCCCGCACAAATTATAAACCCCCACAATTTCTGTCCCCCATAATGTATATCCCCCCACAATTTACATCCCCCGCAATTTATACACCCCTCAATTTATATCCCCTCACAATTTATATCACCCCACAATGTATATCCCCACAATTTATATCCTCCCTCAATTTATATCCCCCATAATTTATGATCCCCACAATTTATATACCCTCACAATTTTTATCCCCCCAAAATTGATATCCCCCTGCAATTTATATCCCCCACAATTTATATCCCCTACAATCTATATCCCCACACAAGTTATATACATCCACAATTTATACCCACTTAATCTATGTCCCCCCTTAATTTATATCGCCCACAATTTATATCCCCCCGCAATATATATCCCGCGCAATTTATACATGCCTCAATTTATATCCCCCCCGCAATTTATTTCCCCCGCAATTTATACACCCCTCAATTTATATCCCCTCACAATTTATATCACCCCACAATGTATATCCCCCACAATTTATATCCTCCCTCAATTTATATCCCCCATAATTTATGATCCCCACAATTTATATACCCTCACAATTTTTATCCCACCACAATTGATATCCCCCTGCAATTTATATCCCCTACAATCTATATCCCCACACAAGTTATATAACTCCGCAATTTATACCCCCTTAATCTATGTCCCCCCTTAATTTATATCCCCCACAATTTATATCCCCCCGCAATATATATCCCCCGCAATTTATACATGCCTCAATTTATATCCCCCCCGCAATTTATTTCCCCCGCAATCATATTCCCCACAATTTATATCCTCCCTCAATTTATATCCCCCACAATTTATATCCTCCCTCAATTCATACCCCCCTCAATTTATATCCTCCCGTAATTTATAAGCCGCCGCAATATATATCCACCCGCAATTTATATCCCCCACAATTTAAATCTCCCACAATTTATATCCCGCACAATTAATATCCCCCCACAATTTAACTCCCCCGCAAGTTATATACCCCCGCAATTTATACCCCCCTCAATTTATATCCCCCCACAATTTATATCCCCCACAATTTATATCGACCCACAATTTATAACCCCCCAGAATTTATATCCACCCACAATTGATAATCCCCCGTAATTGAAAACCCCCGCAATTTATACACGCCTCAATTTATATCCCCCCACAATTTATATCCCCATGCAATTTATATCCCCCACAATTCATATCTCCCCGCAATTTATACTCCCCCCGCAATTGATATCACCCCATTATTTATATCCCGCACAATTTATATCGTCCCTCAATTTACATCACCCACAATTTATATCCTCTCTCAATTCATATCACCCCACAATTTATATCCCCTGCAATTCATATCCCCCCGCAATTCGTATCCTCCCACAATTTATATTCCCCCGCAATTTATAAACCCCCTCAATTAATATCCCCGCACAAATTATAAACCCCCACAATTTCTATCCCCCATAATGTATATCCCCCCACAATTTACATCCCCCGCAATTTATACACCCCTCAATTTATATCCCCTCACAATTTATATCACCCCACAATGTATATCCCCACAATTTATATCCTCCCTAAATTTATATCCCCCATAATTTATGATCCCCACAATTTATATACCCTCACAATTTTTATCCCCCCAAAATTGATATCCCCCTGCAATTTATATCCCCCACAATTTATATCCCCTACAATCTATATCCCCACACAAGTTATATACATCCACAATTTATACCCACTTAATCTATGTCCCCCCTTAATTTATATCCCCCACAATTTATATCCCCCCGCAATATATATCCCGCGCAATTTATACATGCCTCAATTTATATCCCCCCCGCAATTTATTTCCCCCGCAATTTATACTTCCCTCAATTTATATCCCCTCACAATTTATATCACCCCACAATGTATATCCCCCACAATTTATATCCTCCCTCAATTTATATCCCCCATAATTTATGATCCCCACAATTTATATACCCTCACAATTTTTATCCCACCACAATTGATATCCCCCTGCAATTTATATCCCCTACAATCTGTATCCCCACACAAGTTATATAACTCCGCAATTTACACCCCCTTAATCTATGTCCCCCCTTAATTTATATCCCCCACAATTTATATCCCCCCGCAATATATATCCCCCGCAATTTATACATGCCTCAATTTATATCCCCCCCGCAATTTATTTCCCCGCAATCATATTCCCCACAATTTATATCCTCCCTCAATTTATATCCCCCACAATTTATATCCTCCCTCAATTTACACCCCCCTCAATTTATATCCTCCCGCAATTTATAACCCGCCGCAATATATATCACCCGCAATTTATATCCCCCACAATTTAAATCTCCCACAATTTATATCCCGCACAATTTATATCACCCCACAATTTAACTCCCCCGCAAGTTATATACCCCCGCAATTTATATCCCCTCAATTTATATCCCCCCACAATTTATATCCCCCCACAATTTATATCGACCCACAATTTATAACCCCCCAGAATTTATATCCACCCACAATTGATAATGCCCCGTAATTGATATCCCCCGCAATTTATAGACGCCTCAATTTATATCCCCCCACAATTTATATCCCCATGCAATTTATATCCTCCCGCAATTGATATCCCCCCACAATTGATATCCCCCACAATTCATATCCTCCACAATTGATATCCCCCACAATTTATATCCCCACAATTTATACCCCCCTCAATACATATCCTCCCGCAATTTATAACCCGCCACAATATATATCCACCCGCAATTTACATCCCCCACAATTTAAATCCCCCACAATTTAACTCCCCCGCCAGTTATATCCCCAAGCAATTTATACCCCCCTCAATTTATATCCCCTCAGAATTTATATCCCCCCGCAATTTATATCCCCCGCAATTTATATCCCCCGCAATTTATACATGTATCAGTTTATATCCTCCCATAATTTATATCGCCCCATAATTTATATCCCCCCACAATATATATCCCTGCAATTTATATCCCCCCACAAGTTACATCCCCCATAATTTATATCCCCTCACAATATATATCCCCACAATTTATATCCGGCAACAATTTACCTCACCCCGCAATTTATATCCCCCGCAATTTAAATACCCCCATCATTTATATCCCACCACAATTATATCCCCCGCAATTTATATCCCCCGCAATTTATATCCCCCCTCAATTTATAGCCCCCGCAATTTATCACCCCCACAATGTATATCCGGCCACAATTTATATCCCTCCACAATTAATGTCCCTCCACTATTTGTATTCCCCCGCAATTGATATCCCCCACAATTTAGATCGCCCACAATTTATATCCACCCGCAATTTTTATCCCCCACAATGGATATCCCCCACAATTTATATCCCCCAGCAATTGATATCCCCTCGCAATTTATATCCTCCACAATGTACATCCCCCCGCGATATATAACCCGCATTTTATATCCTACCACAATTTAGATCTCCCACAATTTATATCCTCCCTCAATTTATATCCCCCATAATTTATGATGCTCCACAATTTTTCTCCCCCCACAATTTATGTCCCACACAATTTATATCCGCCCACAATTGATTTACCCCTGCAATTTATATCCCCCGCAATTTACATCCCCCACAATCCATATCCCCACACAAGTTTTATCCCTCCTCAATTTATATCCCCCCACAATTTATATCCCCCCGTAATTTATATCCCCCCGCAATTTATATCCCCCGCAATTCATATCTTCCCGCAATTTATACTCCCCCCGCAATTGATAACACCCCACTATTTATGTCCCGCACAATTTATATCGTCCCTCAATTTACATCCCCCACAATTTATATCCTCTCTCAATTCATATCACCCCACAATTTATATCCCCCGCAATTCATATCCCCCCGCAATTCGTATCCTCCCACAATTTATATACCCCCGTAATTTATAAAGCCCCTCAATTAATATCCGCGCACAAATTTTAAACCCCCACAATTTCTATCCCCCATAATGTATATCCCCCCACAATTTACATCCTCCGCAATTTATACATCCCTCAATTTATATCCCCTCACAATTTATATCACCCCACAATGTATATCCCCCACAATTTATATCCTCCCTCAATTTATATCCCCCATAATTTATGATCCCCACAATTTATATACCCTCACAATTTTTATCCCCCCACAATTGATATCCCCCTGCAATTTATATCCCCCACAATTTATATCCCCTACAGTCTATATCCCCACACAAGTTATATACCTCCGCAATTTATACCCCCTTAATCTATACCCCCCTTAATTTATATCCCCCACAATTTATATCCCCCCGCAATGTATATCCCCCGCAATTTATACATGCCTCAATTTATATCCCCCCCGCAATTTATTTCCCCCGCAATCATATCCCCCACAATTTATATCCTCCCTCAATTTATATCCCCCACAATTTATATCCTCCCTCAATTTGTACCCCCCTCAATTTATATCCTCCCGCAATTTATAACCCGCCGCAATATATATCCACCCGCAATTTATATCCCCCACAATTTAAATCTCCCACAATTTATATCACGCACAATTTATATCCCCCCACTATTTAACTCCCCCGCAAGTTATATACCCCCGCAATTTATACCCCCCTCAATTTATATCCCCCCAAAATTTATATCCCCCCACAATTTATATCGACCCACAATTTATAACCCCCCAGAATTTAAATCCACCCACAATTGATAATCCCTCGTAATTGATATCCCCCGCAATTTATACACACCTCAATTTATATCCCCCCACAATTTATATCCCCATGCAATTTATATCCCCCCGCAATTTATATCCCCCACAATTTATATCCCCCGCAATTTATATACCCCGCAATTCATATCCCCCCACAATTTATATCCCCCCACAATTAATATCCCCCCATAATTTATATACCCCGCAATACATATCCCCCCGCAATTTGTATCCTCCCTCAATTCATATCCACCCACAATTTATATCCCCCGCAATTCATATTCCCCTGCAATTTATATCCTCCCGCAATTGATATCCCCCCACAATTGATATCCCCCACAATTCATATCCTCCACAATTGATATCCTCCACAATTTATATCCCCACAATTTATACCCCCCTCAATTCATATCCTCCCGCAATTTATAACCCGCCGCAATATCTATCCACCCGCAATTTATATCCCCCACAATTTAAATCTCCCACAATTTATATCCCGCACAATTTATATCCCCCCACAATTTAACTCCCCCGCAAGTTATATACCCCCACAATTTATATCCCCCACAATTTATATCGACCCACAATTTATAACCCCCCAGAATTTATATCCACCCACAATTGATAATCCCCCGTAATTGATATCCCCCGCAATTTATACACGCCTCAATTTATATCCCCCCACAATTTATATCCCCATGCAATTTATATCCCCCCGCAATTTATATCCCCCACAATTTATATCCCCCGCAATTTATATACCCCGCAATTCACATCCCCCCACAATTTATATCCCCGCACAATTAATATCCCCCCATAATTTATCTGCCCCGCAATACATATCCCCCCGCAATTTGTATCCTCCCTCAATTCATATCCCCCCACAATTTATATCCCCCGCAATTCATATTCCCCTGCAATTTAAATCCTCCCGCAATTGATGTCCCCCCACAATTGATATCCCCCACAATTCATATCCTCCACAATTGATATCCCCCACAATTTATATCCCCACAATGTATACCCCCTCAATTCATATCCTCCCGCAATTTATAACCCGCCACAATATATATTCACCCGCAATTTACATCCCCCACAATTTAAATCCCCCACAATTTAACTCCCCCGCCAGTTATATCCCCAAGCAATTTATACCCCCCTCAATTTATATCCCCGCAGAATTTATATCCCCCCGCAATTTATATCCCCCGCAATTTATATCCCCCGCAATTTATACATGTATCAGTTTATATCCTCCCATAATTTATATCGCCCCATAATTTATATCGCCCCACAATATATATCCCTGCAATTTATATCCCCCCACAAGTTACATCCCCCATAATTTATATCCCCTCACAATATATATCCCCACAATTTATATCCGACAACAATTTACATCACCCCGCAATTTATATCCCCCGCAATTTATATCCCCCTCAATTTATAGCCCCCGCAATTTATCACCCCCACAATGTATATCCGGCCACAATTTATATCCCTCCACAATTAATGTCCCTCCACTATTAGTATTCCCCCGCAATTGATATCCCCCACAATTTAGATCGCCCACAATTTATATCCACCCGCAATTTATATCCCCCACAATGGATATCCCCCAGCAATTTATATCCCCCAGCAATTGAGATCCCCTCGCACTTTATATCCTCCACAATGTACATCCCCCCGCGATATCTCACCCGCATTTTATATCCTGCCACAATTTAGATCTCCCACAATTTATATCCTCCCTCAATTTATATCCCCCATAATTTATGATGCTCCACAATTTTTCTCCCCCCACAATTTATGTCCCACACAATTTATATCCCCCCACAATTGATTTACCCCTGCAATTTATGTCCCCCGCAATTTACATCCCCCACAATCCATATCCCCACACAAGTTTTATCCCTCCTCAATTTATATCCCCCCACAATTTATATCCCCCCGTAATTTATATCCCCCCGCAATTTATATCCCCCGCAATTCATATCTCCCCGCAATTTATACTCCCCCCGCAATTGATATCACCCCACTATTTATATCCCGCACAATTTATATCGTCCCTCAATTTATATCCCCCGCAATTCATATCCCAGCGCAATTCGTATCCTCCCACAATTTATATACCCCCGTAATTTATAAACCCCCTCAATTAATATCCCCGCACAAATTATAAACCCCCACAATTTCTATCCCCATAATGTATATCCCCCCACAATTTACATCCCCCACAATTTATACACCCCTCAATTTAAATCCCCTCACAATTTATATCACCCCACAATGTATATCCCCCACAATTTATATCCTCCCTCAATTTATATCCCCCATAATTTATGATCCCCACAATTTAGATACCCTCACAATTTTTATCCCCCACAATTGATATCCCCCTGCAATTTATATCCCCCACAATTTATATCCCCTACAATCTATTTCCCCACACAAGTTATATACCTCCGCAATTTATACCCCCCTAATCTATGTCCCCCCTTAATTTATATCCCCCACAATTTATATCCCCCCGCAATATATATCCCCCGCAATTTATACATGCCTCAATTTATATCCCCCCCACAATTTATATCCTCCCTCAAGTTATATCCCCCACAATTTATATCCTCCCTCAATTTATACCCCCCTCAATTTATATCCTCCCGCAATTTATAACCCGCCGCAATATATATCCACCCGCAATTTATATCCCCCACAATTTAAATCTCCCACAATTTATATCCCGCACAATTTATATCCCCCCACAATTTAACTCCCCCGCAAGTTATATACCCCCGCAATTTATACCCCCCTCAATTTATATCCCCCCACAATTTATATCGACCCACAATTTATAACCCCCCAGAATTTATATCCACCCACAATTGATAATCCCCCGTAATTGATATCCCCCGCAATTTATACACGCCTCAATTTATATCCCCCCACAATTTATATCCCCATGCAATTTATATCCCCCCGCAATTTATATCCCCCACAATTTATATCCCCCGCAATTTATATACCCCACAATTCATATCCCCCCACAATTTATATCCCCCCACAATTAATATCCCCCCATAATTTATATACCCCGCAATACATATCCCCCCGCAATTTGTATCCTCCCTCAATTCATATTCCCCTGCAATTTATATCCTCCCGCAATTGATATCCCCCCACAATTGATATCCCCCACAATTCGTATCCTCCACAATTGATATCCCCCACAATTTATATCCCCACAATTTATACCCCCCTCAATTCATATCCTCCCGCAATCTATAACCCGCCACAATATATATCCACCCGCAATTTACATCCCCCACAATTTAAATCCCCCACAATTTAACTCCCCCGCCAGTTATATCCCCAAGCAATTTATACCCCCCTCAATTTATATCCCCGCAGAATTTATATCCCCCCGCAATTTATATCCCCCGCAATTTATATCCCCCGCAATTTATACATGTATCAGTTTATATCCTCCCATAATTTATATCGCCCCATAATTTATATCCCCCCACAATATATATCCCCGCAATTTATATCCCCCCACAAGTTACATCCCCCATAATTTATATCCCCTCACAATATATATCCCCACAATTTATATCCGGCAACAATTTACATCACCCCGCAATTTATATCCCCCGCAATTTAAATACCCCCATCATTTATATCCCACCACAATTATATCCCCCGAAATTTATATCCCCCGCAATTTATATCCCCCCTCAATTTATATCCCCCGCAATTTATCACCCCCACAATGTATATCCGGCCACAATTTATGTCCCTCCACAATTAATGTCCCTCCACTATTTGTATTCC
The DNA here is from genome assembly GCF_036365525.1 of Heterodontus francisci. Classification (NCBI taxonomy): domain Eukaryota; kingdom Metazoa; phylum Chordata; class Chondrichthyes; order Heterodontiformes; family Heterodontidae; genus Heterodontus; species Heterodontus francisci. Next base: position 23,041,092 of record NC_090421.1, read on the forward strand.
CCCGCAATTGATATCCCCCACAATTTAGATCGCCCACAATTTATATCCACCCGCAATTTATATCCCCCACAATGGATATCCCCCAGCAATTTATATCCCCCAGCAATTGATATCCCCTCGCAATTTATATCCTCCACAATGTACATCCCCCCGCGATATATAACGCGCATTTTATATCCTACCACAATTTAGATCTCCATAATTTATGATGCTCCACAATTTTTCTCCCCCCACAATTTATGTCCCACACAATTTATATCCCCCCACAATTGATTTACCCCTGCAATTTATATCCCCCGCAATTTACATCCCCCACAATCCATATCCCCACACAAGTTTTATCCCTCCTCAATTTATATCCCCCCACAATTTATATCCCCCCGAAATTTATATCCCCCAGCAATTTATATCCCCCGCAATTCATATCTCCCCGCAATTTATACTCCCCCCGCAATTGATATCACCCCACTATTTATATCCCGCACAATTTATATCGTCCATCAATTTACATCCCCCACAATTTATATCCTCTCTCAATTCATATCACCCCACAATTTATATCCCCCGCAATTCATATCCCCCCGCAATTCGTATCCTCCCACAATTTATATACCCCCGCAATTTATAAGCCCCCTCAATTTATATCCCCGCACAAATTATAAACCCCCACAATTTATATCCCCCATAATGTATATCCCCCCACAATTTACATCCCCCGCAATTTATACACCCCTCAATTTATATCCCCTCACAATTTATATCACCCCACAATGTATATCCCCCACAATTTATATCCTCCCTCAATTTATATCCCCCATAATTTATGATCCCCCACAATTTATATACCCTCACAATTTTTATCCCCCCACAATTGATATCCCCCTGCAATTTATATCCCCCACAATTTATATCCCCTGCAATCTATATCCCCACACAAGTTACATACCTCCGCAATTTATAACCCCTTAATCTATGTCCCCCCTTAATTTATATCCCCCCACAATTTATATCCCCCCGCAATATATATCCCCCGCAATTTATACATGCCTCAATTTATATCCCCCCTGCTTTTTATTTCCCCCGCAATCATATCCCCCACAATTTATATCCTCTCTCAATTTATATCCCCCACAATTTATATCCTCCCTCAATTCATATCACCCCACAATTTATATCCCCCGCAATTCATATCCCGCCGCAATTCGTACCCTCCCGCAATTGATATCCGCCCACAATTTATATCCACCACAACTTACATCACCCCATAATTTATATCGCCCCACAATTTCAATCCCCACAATTTATATCCCCCGCAATTTATATACCCCACAATTTGCATCCCCCATTATTTATTTCCCCCCACAATTTATATCCCCCCGCAATTTATATGCCTCCACAATTTATATCCCCCACCATTTACATCACCCCTCAATTTATAACCCCCGCAATTTAAATCCCCCCATTACTTATAACCCCCTCAATTTATATCCCCCGCAATTTATAACCCCCACAATGTAGATCCTGCCACAATTTATGTCCCTCCACAACTTATATACCTCCACAATTTATTTTCCCCCGCAATTTATATCCCCCACAATTTATATCCACCACAATTTTTATACCCCCGCAATTTATATCCCCCACAATGGATATCCTACCACAATTTATATCCCTCCACAAATTATATCTGCCCGCAATTTATATCCCCTCGCAATTTTTATCCCTCTGCAATTTATCCCCCCACAATTTCTATCCCCCCACAATTTATAGCCCGCCACAATTTATATCCCCCCGCAATTTATATCCCTCCTCAACATATATCCCCCACAATTTATATCCCCCGCAATTTATATCCCCCGCAATTCATATTCCCCTGCAATTTCTATCCTCCCGCAATTGATATACCCACACAATTGATATCCCCCACAATTCATATCCCCCACAATTTATACCCCCACAATTTATATCCCCCACAATTTATATCCTCCCTCAATTCATATCCCTCACAATTTATATCCCCGCAATTCATATTCCACTGCAATTCCTATCCTCCCGCAATTGATATTCCCCCACAATTGATATCCCCCATAATTCATATCCCCCCAATTTATATCTCCCACAAATTATATCCCCCGCAATATATATCACCCACAATTTATATCACCCACAACTTATATCCCCCACCTTTTATATCTCCCCGCAATTTATATCCCCCACAATTTATATCTCACACAATTTATATCCTCCCTCATTTTATATACCCATCAATTTAATATTCCCCACAATTTATATCCTCCCTCAATTTATAACCCCCACAATTTATATCCCCCACAATTTATATCCCCCGCAATTTATAACCCCCACACTTTATATCCCCCAACAATGTAACTCCCCCGCAAGATGTATCCCCCCGCAATTTATACCCTCCTCAATTTATATAGCCCCAAAATTTATATCCTCCCGCAATTTATTTCCCCCGCAATTTGTATCCCATGCAATTCATACAGGCATCAATTTTTGTCCCCCCACAATTTATATCCCCCCTCAATTTATCTACCCCCACAATTTATATCCCCCCACAATTTATAACCGGCCGCAATTTATATCCCCCGCAATTTATAGCCCCCTGCAATTTATATCCCCCCGCAATTAATATCCCCCACAATTTATATCCCCCCGCAATTTATATACCCCGCAATTCATATCCCCCCGCAATTTATATCCACACGCAATTGATATACCCCCACAATTTATATCCCCCACAATTTATATCCTCCCTCAATTCATATCCCTCACAATTTATATCCTCCCTCAATTCATATCCCTCACAATTTATATGCTCCCTCAATTCATATCCCCCCGCAATTTATATACCCCGCAATTCATATCCCCCCGCAATTTATATCCACACGCAATTGATATCCCCCACAATTTATATCCCCCACAATTTATATCCCCCACAATTTATATCCTCCCTCAATTTATATCCCCCACAATTTATATCCCCCACAATTTATATCCCCCACAATTTACATCCCCCACAATTTATATCCTCCCTCAATTTATATCCCCCACAATTGATATCCCCCACAATTCATATCCCCTCAATTTATATCCCCCGCAATTTATACACGCCTCTATTTATATCCCCCCACAATTTATAGCCCCCTGCAATTTATATCCCCCCGCAATTAATATCCCCCACAATTTATATCCCCCCGCAATTTATATACCCCGCAATTCATATCCCCCCGCAATTTATATCCCCCCGCAATTTATTTCCCCCGCAATTTGCATCCCATGCAATTCATACATGCATCAATTTTTATCCCCCCACAATTTATATCCCCCCTCAATTTATATCCCCCCACAATTTATATCCCCCCACAATTTATAACCCCCCGCAATTTATATCCTCCCTCAATTTATATCCCCCACAATTTATATCCTCCCTCAATTCATATCCCTCACAATTTATATCACCCGCAATTCATATTCCCCTGCAATTTCTATCCTCCCGCAATTGATATCCCCCCACAATTGATATCCCCCACAATTCATATCGCCACAATTTATATCCCCCGCAATTTATATCCCCCCGCAATATCTATCCCCCACAATTTATATCCTCCCTCTATTTATGTCCCCCACAATTTATACTCTCCCTCAAGTCATATCCCTCACAATTTATATCCCCCGCAATTCATATTCCCCTGCAATTTCTATCCTCCCGCAATTGATATACCCACACAATTGATATCCCCCACAATTCATATCCCCCACAATTTATATCCCCCACAATTTATATCCCCCCGCAATTTTTTCCCCCACAATTTATATCCCCCCGCAATGTGTCATCCGCAATTTCTCTCCTACCTCAATTTATATCCCCCATAATTTATTACCTCCCTCATTTTATATACCCAACAATTTATAACCCCCCGCAATTTATATACCCCGCAATTCATATCCCCCCGCAATTTATATCCCCCCGCAATTGATATCCCCCCACAATTTATATCCCCCACAATTTAATTCCCCCACAATTTATATCCTCCCTCAATTTATATCGCCCACAATTTATATCCCCTGCAATTCATATTCCCCTGCAATTCCTATCCTCCCACAATTGATATCCCCCTCAATTGATATCCCCCACGATTTATATCCCCACAATTTATATCCCCCCGCAATATATATCCCCCACAATTTCTATCACCCACAACTTATATCCCCCACCATTTATATCTCCCCGCAATTTATATCCCCCACAATTTATATCCCCCACAATTTATATCCCCCAGTAATTTATATCCCCCCGCAATTTACAAACCCCACAATTTATATGCCCAACAATTTATATCCCGCCGCAATATATCACACGCCATTTATATCCTACCTCTATTTCTGTCCCCCACATTTTATATCCTCCTTCAATTTATATCCCCCATAATTCATATCCCCCATAATTTATATCCCCTCACAATTTATGTCCCTCTAAATTTATATCCCCCACAATTTATAACCTCCCACATTTTATATCCCTCCGTAATGTATATCCCACGACAAGTTATATCCCCCGCAATCCATACACCCCTCAATTTATATCCCCTCACAATGTATGCCCCCCACAATGTATATCCTCCACAATTTATATCCCCCACAATTTATAGCCCCCACAATTTATATACACCCGCAATATTTTCCCCCACAATTTATATTCCCCCGAAATGTGTCCCCAGCAATTTCTCTCCTCCCTCAATTTATGTCCCCCACAATTTATATCCTTCCTCAATTTATATTCCCAACAATTTATATCCCCCACAATTTATATCCTCCCTCAATTTATATCCCCCACAATTCATATCCCCCACAATTTATATCCCCCCGCATTTTATAACCCCCCGCAATTTATATCTCCCGCAATTTATAACCCCCCGCAATTTATATCCCCCACAATTTATACACGAGTCAATTTTTATCCCCCCACAATTTGTCGCCCCCTGCAATTTATATCACCCCGCAATTAATATCCCCCACAATTTATATCCCCCCGCAGTTTATATACCCCGCAATTCATATCCCCCCGCAATTTATATCCCCCCGCAATTGATATCCCCCACAATTTAATTCCCCCACAATTTATATCCTCCCTCAATTTATATCGCCCACAATTTATATCCCCTGCAATTCATATTCCCCTGCAATTCCTATCCTCCCACAATTGATATCCCCCACAATTCATATCCCCCACAATTTATATCCCCACAATTTATATCCCCCCGCAATATATATCCCCCACAATTTATATCACCCACAACTTATATCCCCCACCATTTATATCTCCCCGCAATTTATATCCCCCACAATTTATATCCCCCACAATTTATATCCCCCAGTAATTTATATCCCCCCGCAATTTACAAACCCCACAATTTATATGCCCAACAATTTATATCCCGCCGCAATATATCACACGCCATTTATTTCCTACCTCTATTTCTGTCCCCCACATTTTATATCCTCCTTCAATTTATATCCCCCATAATTCATATCCCCCATAATTTATATCCCCTCACAATTTATGTCCCCCTAAATTTATATCCCCCACAATTTATAACCTCCCACATTTTATATCCCTCCGTAATGTATATCCCACGACAAGTTATATCCCCCGCAATCCATACACCCCTCAATTTATATCCCCTCACAATGTATGCCCCCCACAATGTATATCCTCCACAATTTATATCCCCCACAATTTATAGCCCCCACAATTTATATACACCCGCAATATTTTCCCCCACAATTTATATTCCCCCGAAATGTGTCCCCAGCAATTTCTCTCCTCCCTCAATTTATGTCCCCCACAATTTATATCCTTCCTCAATTTATATTCCCAACAATTTATATCCCCCACAATTTATATCCTCCCTCAATTTATATCCCCCACAATTCATATCCCCCACAATTTATATCCCCCCGCATTTTATATCCCCCCGCAATATTTATCCCCCACAATTTAGATTCCCCGCAATTTATATCCCCATGCAATTTATATCCCCCGCAATTTATATCCCCCACAATTTATATCCCCCACAATTTATAATCCCCGCAATTTATATCCCCCACAATTTATATCCCCCACAATTTACATCCCTCGCAATTTATGTCCCCCACAATTTATAACCTTCACAATTAATATACTCACTCAATTTATATCCTCCTTCAATTTATATCCCCCACAATTTATAACCTCCCACAATTTATGTCCCCCACAATTTATATCCCCGCACAATTTATATCCGCCACAATTTATATCCCTCTACAATTTCTATCCCCCGCAATTTATATTACCGCGCCATTTATATCCCCCACAATTTATATCCCCCGCAATTCATATTCCCCCACAATTTATATCCCCCGCAGTTTATCACACCCCGCAATTTATATCCCCCCCAATTAATACACCCCTCAATTTATATGCCGCACAATTAATATCCCGCCGCAATATATCACCCGCAATTTATATCCTACCTCAATTTATATCCCCGACAATTTATATCCTCCCTCGATTTACATCCCCCATAATTCATAACCCCCACAATTTATAACCCCTCACAATTTATGTCCGCCCTCAATTTATATCCCCCCACAGTTTATAACCCCCCTCAATTTATATCCATCCGTAATGTATATCCCCCCACAAGCTATATCCCCCGCAATTTATACACCCCTCAATTGATATACCCCCGCAATTTTTATCCCCCCGCAATTAACTTCGCCCACAGTTTATATCCACCCACAATGTATATCCCCCACAATTTATTTCCCCAACAATGTATATCACCCCGCGATTTATATACACCTGCAATTTATGTCCCCCACAATTTATGTCCACCCGCAATGTTGCGCCCACAATTTATATCCTACCTCAATTTATATCCCCCAAAATTTATATCCTCCCTCAATTTATATCCTCCACATTTTATATCCCCCCACAATTTATATCCCCCCGCAATTTATATCCCCCCTCAATTTATATCCTCCCTCAATTTATATCCCCCACAATTTATATCCCCCGCAATTTATATCCCCCCGCAATTTATATCCCCCACAAGTTATATTCCCCGCAATTTATATCCCCCTGCAATTTATATCCCCCGCAATTTATATCCCCCACAATTTATGTCTCCCGCTATTTATAACTCCCACACTTTATATCACCCCGCAATTTATATCCCCCACAATTTATATCCCCCACAATTTACATTCCCCACAATTTATATCCCCCACAATTTATATCTCCCGCATTTTATATCCCCCACAATTTATACACCCCACAATTTATATCCCCCGCACATTTTTCCTCCCTCAATTTATATCCCCCACAATTTATATCCTCCCTCAATTTATATCCCCCACAATTGATAGCCTCCCTCAATTTATATCCTCCCTCAATTTATATCCCCCACAATTTATATCCCCCATAATTTATGTCCCCAACAATTTATATCCCCCACAATTTATATCCACGCACAATTTATATCCCCCCACAATTTGTATCCCTCCACAATTTATATCCCTCCGCAATTTATATCCCCCACAATTTCTATCCCCCGCATTTTATATTACTGCGCAATTTATATGCCCCACAATTTATATCCCCTGCAATTCATATCCCCCCACAATTTATGTCCCACCGCAATTTATATCGCTCCACAATGTATGACCCCCCCACAATTCATATCCCTCCAGGTTTTTTATCCCTCCGCAATTTATATCCCCCACAATTTATAACTCCCCACAATTTATATCCCCCTGCAATTTATATCCCCCACAATATATATGCCCCCATAATTTATATCCCCACAATTGATATCTCACCACAATTTATATCCCCCCGCAATTTATATCCCCCGCAATTAATACATCCCTCAATTTATATCCCCCCACAATTTATATCCCCCCACAATTTATATCCCCCTGCAATTTATATCTCCCCGCAATTTATCGCCCGCTCAATTTATATCCTCCCACAATTTATATCCCACCACAATTTATATCCCCCTCAATTTATATCCCCCCGCCATTTATATCCCCCACAATTTATATCCCCCCACAATTTATATCCCCCCACAATTTAGATTCCCCACAATTTATATCCCCCTCAATTGATATACACCCCGCAATTTATATCCCAGCACAATTTATATACCCCCACAATTTAGATTCCTCACAATTTATATCCCCCTCAATTAATATACACCCCACAATTTATATCCCCTCACAATTTATATCCCCCCACAATTTATATTCCTGCACAATTTATATCCCCCACAATTTATATCCCCCCACAATTTATATCCCCCCGCAAATTAGATCCCCCACAATTTATATGCCCCACAATTTATATCCCCCCACAATGTATATCCCCCGCAATTTATATCCCGCTGCAATTTATCTCCACTGCAATTTATATCCCCCCCGCAATTTATCTCTCTCGCAACTTATACCCCCCGCAAATTATCTCCCACCCACCACAATTTTTATCCGCCATCCAAATTTTTTTCCCTGCAATATATCCGCTCCCCACTGGAAAACACCCCCCTTGCACACCCCCCCCTTTCTAAATAATCCCCGCCTTCAGATCTCTAACTGATATCCCCTGTTAACTGACCCCCATCTAATACCCTCATTATCAACAGACGCCCATCTAATTATCCCCTTCCCTCTGTTGCAAGACAATCCATCGAAATAGCAAACCCCCCCTCCCGGGAACATACTCCCATCCAAATATCCCCCGGGAACATGCTGCCATCTAAATACCCTCCCCCCCGTGAACGAACTCCCATCTAAATACCCCCCGGGAACAGACTCCCAACTAAATACCCTCACCCCCCCCCCCGGGAACGCACTCCCATCTAACTACCCCCCGGGAACAAACTCCCATCTAAATACACCCCAGGAACAGACTGCCATTTAAATAGACCCCGCCGCAGGAACAAAATCCCATCTAAATACCCTCCGCCCCCCAGGTTACAAACTCCCATCTAAATTCCCCCCTGGAACTGACTCCCATCTAAATAACGCCCCCCCAGGAACAAACACCCATTTAAATACACCCCTGGAACAAACTCCCATCCGAATAACCACCCCCTCCTCCCAGGAGCAAACTCCCATCTAAATACACCCCTGGAACAAACTCCCAGCTGAATAACTCCCCAGGAACAAACTCCCATCTAAATACCCACGACAACAAACTCCCATCTAAATGCCCCCCAGGAACAAACTCCCATCTAAATACCCCCCGAACAGACCCCCTTCTAAATACCTCCTGCAGGAACAGACTCCCATTTAAATACCCCCCAGAAACTGACTCTCATCTAAATAAACCCCCCAGGAACAGACCCCCATCTGAATACCACCCCTTCTATGAACAGACCCCCATCTATATACCCCCCATTTACTGACCCCAATCTAATTCTCCCAAAGCCCTCCACTGTAAATATTCCCCCATTCTAAATACCCTCCCTGTCCTGTAAAAGCCACCCCTCCACTAATTCACACCCTGTATCATCTCCCCCGTGAACAGCCCCCTCCCCCTGTGTTATTCCCACCTCTTCACTTTCCTGTGTTTGGCTCCGACTCCCGACAATCTTTTCTTCACTTTAATTCCTGATCTGGATAAGCCACTGGAATTCCATCAACTGGCTCCCAGACCCCCGGCACCTTTAACTCCTGTCAGGCCAAACACCGGGCCGGGCATAGAGCAAGGACCTTCAGAGGCTAACTTGCATTCTGAGCCTTTAACGCACAGGAAGATCCCAGCCCCAGACACATCCCTCTCTTCAGAAAGGTGTTTCACCTGTTCTCCCCATTGGCTTCAGGGAATCAAACAGAGGAAGACACACACAAACACACACACACTGACTGGCACAGGGACGGGAGGAGGCCATTCAGCCCTTTGATCCTGTCCCACCCATGTTAGATCATAGCTGACTTGTTTTTCCCCCATTGAGCCACAAGGAGACAGTCAGAGACAGTCGGGGAGCAGATACACAGAGAGGCAAAGAAACATTGGGGTGGACTCGGACTCGGTACCAATGGACCAAACCAGGGTGGAGGGGAGGAGGGTGATTGTGAACCAGGATCCTGCTTTCCATCTCTGTCCAGTTTTGCTCCCATTGAGGTAAAAACAGGGGAGAGGTGCTGAACGGACAGCCGATTCACAACCACCCTCCTCCCCTCCACCCTGGTTATCTGTGTCTCTGTCCGTCTGTCTGCGGGTGGATTTGAACTCGCTGCCTTGGTGTTGTACAGGGTGATTGTGAACTGGGATCCTGCATTCCATCTCTGTCCAGTTTTGCTCCCATTGAGGTAAAAACAGGGGAGAGGTGTTGAACGGACAGCCGATTCACAACCACCCTGTACAACACCAAGGCAGCGAGTTCAAATCACCCCCAGACAGACGGACAGAGACACAGATAACAGATCCCAGGATTAGGGCAGAACAGAGAGAGAGAGAAATAAATGGAAAGGGAGCTGGAGAATGAGATGCAGGGAGTCCGAAACCAGTGAGAGAAACTGAGAACAGAGGGTCAGAAAAACGGAGAAGGGCAGAGAGAGAGAGAAATGGAGACATACACAGAGAAATGTAGATATTGAGAAAGATCCCAGACCAAGAGAGAGTTGCAGAGACAGAAAGAAGTGGAGGGTCAGAGATACAAAGTAGATGCGTTTACAGAATAGAGAGGGGTGTCCCGGGATGGGGGAAATGCAGAGATAATCTTGCAGGAAAGGAGGAGCAGAGATGGAAAGAACAAAGAACAAAGAAAATTACAGCACAGGAACGGGCCCTTCGGCCCTCCAAGCCTGCGCCGATCCAGATCCTCTATCTAAGCATGTCGCCTATTTTCTAATGGTCTGTATCTCTTTGCTTCCTGCCCATTCATGTATCTGTCCAGATACATCTTAAAAGACGCTATCGTTCCCGCGTCTACCCCCTCCGCTGGCAACGCGTTCCAGGCACCCACCACCCTCTGTGCAAAGAACTTTCCACGCATATCCCCCTAAACTTTTCCCCTCTCACTTTGAACTCGTGACCCCGAGTAATTGAATCCCCCACTCTGAGAAAAAGCTTCTTGCTATCCACCCTGTCTATAGCGCTCATGATTTTGAAAGATTCAGGGATTTGGAAGTGAGTGAGAGAAGAAATGGACTGAGAGAGAGATGCAGATAAAGATGCAGAGAGTCGCAGAAAGAGAGTGACAATGGAAACCTGTGAGACTCCAGAGAGAGGCAGAGATAGAAATGATGTTGAGAGATACAGAGATAGGGATTTAAAGATGTGAAGAAACAGTGCTAGGAACATGGAGGAAGGTTCAGGGAACAAGTGATAGCAAGAGATGGAGAGAGGGAAATCTACGGGATTACATTGACTGTTCTGGAGCAGCGCTTCCCAAACTATTTCCTTCGGGAGCACCCTCCAGCCCCCTCAGTTGTGGTAATATAATCCACAGACCCCCGAAAACACAAAATGAAAATACTGCGGATGCTGGAAATTTGAAATAAAAACTGTGCTGGAAATACTGAGCATTTCCAGCACTTCGTTTTTCTATCAGCTCCGAAAACACACACACTCTTCTTTTCTGTATTTAGAAATGAATTTGACAATGACAAATATATATTTATTATTATTTTCACTCCCTGGTTAAAGCTCTTGTCTGTGAATTCCACGTGGCCAAAAGATTCTCCCTTTGCATCATCACAGCTGCAGCTTCTGAAAAGATTCTCCTTGGGAATAAGAGAAATAAAATTGATTCAAACAAAGCAAAGCATTTTTGAACAGAAATAAAACACAGCAAGAGCCCAGGGCTCTTTCTCTCACTTACTGACATCAAACAATCTCTCAGTGACTCGCCGTCTTAGAAACACATCCGCCGACACAGAGCCAGAGACTGGGAAGTTTGGATGTGTTTACCCTGTCATTTCCTGCTCTCTCTCTATCTCTATTTCTCTGTGTTTTTCTCTGCATCTGTTTCAGCCTCATCGTAAAAACACACAAACACCGGTGACCCCCATCTCCTCTCCTGTAGAAGGATAGAGAGTGAAATCCACATTCCCGTCCCTGAAAATCTGAATTCAATTGGTTCCCAGGTGATTCATTTCACTGTCAAATTCAGCCCACAGCACCAGCATTATTCGGGAATGAGAACAAGCCTTTACAAACCTTCACATTTCAGCCATTTCATTGCTGATTCACAGAAGTATTTGACACTCAATGAATTAATATTTAAAGTGGTCAGCAATGTTGGAAATGCTGTCGGCCATTGGTGCACAACAAGATCCCACAAGCAGCAGTGTGATAACAGTCGGCTATCCCTCCTCTCCCCCTCTGATTCCTTCGTTCTCCCTCCCTCCTGTTACTCTCATTCAGAGAGACAGATGGCGAGAGAGAGAGAAATTCATGGCACTGCCCAAAACACCAGCATTATTCAGGAATTATGCCGACTTCAAGCTCAGGACTTTAATTCCAGGCCTTCAGGAGAGTTTTACTTTTCGAGATACAGCACTGAAACAGGCCCTTCGGCCCACCGAAACTGTGCCGACCATCAAACACCCATTTATACTAAGCCTGCACTGATTCCATGTTCCTACCACATCTCCCTACCACCGACCTCTACTGGGAGCAATTTATAATGGTCAATTTACCTATCAACCTGCAAGTCTTTGGCGTTTGGGAGGAAACCGGAGAACCCGGAGAAAACCCACGCAGACACAGGGAGAACTTGCAAACTCTACACAGGCAGTACCCAGATTTGAACCCGGGTCCCTGGAGCTGTGAGGCTGCAGTGCTAACCACTGCGCCCCTGTGCCGCAAACGATGAATTCACGTCAAAAATGCAGTCACTGCTACAATGCAGTAAATGCTGCAGGCAAGCTGTGTACAGCAAGATCCCAGCAATGGTGGCACTTTCAACATTCAGATTGCCAAGGTTTTGAGTGTGGATTTCTCTCTCTCTCTTTCTCTCTCTCTGTCTTTCTCCATCTTTCTTTGCCTTCGCTCCCACACCCACACTCGGCCTCTCTCTCTCTCTCTCTCTCTCTCTCTCTGTTTTACTTGTCACCTCCAGCTGTTTCTCACTCTTCCTCTCTTTCTCTCCATCTGTTTCTGCCTCAGTGTTGTAATGTAGGAATTAATGCAGGGAATGTCTGCACAGCAGGATCTCACAATGTGATCATCGCCAGATATCCCATCACAGTCCTCAGAAAATGCTAAACTCCATCTTTAAACTTAGAACAAACCTTTATACAGCTTCACGTTCAACTCTTGTGATTATTTGCCCTCAGGAGCATTTGACACTCAATTAATTAATTTTGAAAGTGGTCCACTGTTGCAACGCAGGAAACCTGCAGGCAGTATGCGCACAGCAAGATCCCACAGACAGCAATCTGATAATATGCAGATAATCTGCTTTTAGTGCACAGCAAGTTCCCAGCAATGGTGGCACTTCAATATTCAGTTTACCAAGGTTTTGAGTGTAGATTTCTCTCTCTCTCTCTCTCTCTCTCTCTCTCTCTCCCTCTGTGTCTCTGTCCATCTTTCTCTGCCTTCCTTCCCTCACACATACTACGACTGTCTCTCTCTCTCTCTCCCTCTCTCTCTGTTTAACCTGCCATCGACAGCTGCTTCTCACTCTCCCTCTTTTTCTCTCCATCTGTTTCTGCTTCAGTGTTGTAATGTAGGAATTGATGCAGGGAGTGTATGCACAGCAGGATACCACAATTGATTAAAAGGCATTGTTAAGCAAAATAGCACAGCAAGAGCCCAGGAATTGCCCTCAGTGATACAGACAATCTCTCAGCAACACCCAAATACAGACAAATCACAGTTAATAAACCAAAGGATAAAAGGGTTCAGACAGCAACCTCCACCTGTGTGTGTGTGTGTGTCTGTATCTGTATCTCTCTCCCCTGTCTCTGTATCTCTCTCTGCTCCTATCTCATTCGACCCCCTGTCTCTCTTTCTCTCTCTGTCCATATCTGTTTTTGTCCCTCTATCTCATATGTAATCTAGACTGAAAATTGCTATGAAATAGTTCTGTCTCACCATTTAAAATAATAACAAATCACATAGCTGTGTGTGTTTCTAATTACTAAAGGTTTAAATAGAGAGACAGAGGTCAAGACAGCTGGAGAGAGACAGAGAGAAATCGAAACTCAGAACTTCAGTAAAATGAATTGTTTGTCTCGGGAACATTTGACACTCAGTGAACTGTTGAAGTGCTCGTCACTATTGTAATGTTGGAAACACTGCATGCCATTTGTGCACAGCAAGATCCCACAATTTCATTTCACCCTCAAATTCACGTCACTGCCCTAAACACCAGCATCACACGGGAAATATACCGGCTCCAAGCTCACGACTTTAATTCCAGGCCTTCAGGAGAGCTTTGAACACAATGAATTCACTTCTAAAATGCAGTCACTGTTACATTGCAGGGAATTTTGCAGGCAAGCTGTGCACAGCAAGATCATAGCAATGGTGACACTTCAACATTCAGTCTACCAAGGTTTTGAGTGTGGATTACTCTCTCTCGCTCATTCTCTCTGTTTGCGTTTTATTTGCCACCTCCAGCTGTTTCTCACTCTCCCTCTTTTACTCTCCATCTGTTTCTGCCTCGGTAATGTAGGAATTGATGAAGGGAATGTATGCACAGCAGGATCCCACAATGTGATAATAGCCGGATATCCCATCACAGTCCTCAGAAAATGCTTAACTCCATCTTTAAACGTATAACAAGCCTTTATACAGCTTATATTCCCCTCAGGAGCAGTTGACACTCAATGAATTATTTTTTAAAGTGAGCCTCAATGTTTCAATGCAGGAAACCTGCAGGCAATCTGTGCACAGCAAGATCCCAAAGACAGCAATATGACAATATGCCGGTAATCTGTTTTTAGTGATGTAGGTTTAGAGATCCCAGAGGGAGGAACATTCCTGCAATGTGAAAATCTCAAGCACCCCTCTCCCTGTCTTTCTCCTGCTCCCTCCCCCACCCTATTCACATCTGTTTCTTTTTCTCTCGATCTGGGATTTTATCTGGATTGAAACGTCCTCTGAAGTGTTTCTGTCATCGTTTAAAATAACCACACGTCACATTGTGGCTCCTTTTGATGAATGGTTAAAATAGAGAAAGTGTGGGGAGAGAGAAAAGCAGAGGAGGATGGAGAGAAAACACAGAGAAATCCACACTCAGACCCTCAGGAAGCTGAATTTTAATGTGTCCTCATTGTTGGAATGTAGGAAATGCTGCAGGGCACTAGATGCACAGCAAAATCACACAAGCAGCAATGTGACAATAGCCAGATTTCCCCTCAGTCCACAGAATGGGCGAAACTCCCTCTTTAAACTGGGAATGAGCCATTTGTGCAGAGCAAGATCCCACAAGCAGCAGGGAGATAACAACTGGCGACCCCTCTCATTCCCTCCATGTTTCCCACAATCTCCTGCGTCTCTCTCCCTCCTGTTCCTCTCATTCTGAGAGACAGATGGAGAGAGAGAGACAGAAAAATCCACCCTCAGAACACCACTCTCAATTCAAATGGCTGCTGCACATTTCATTTCACCCTCAAATTCACGACACTGCCCATTTGTGAGATTGTGTGATTGGTTAAAAATTTACTTTATTCTTTTACTTTCTTTTTTTGATTTATCTATTAATTGGTTATTTGAAAAAGACCATAGCAGAGAAGTATCAGAAAGTATTTAACTCATACATTTATATAAAGTAATAAAATAATTAACTAAGTAGAGATGGCTGGGCAGGTGATGTGCTGTAGCTGTATGATGTGGGAGCTGGCTGACCCCATTGTGAACGGCAGGGACCACATCTGCAGCAAGTGTTGGTTGCTGGAAGAAAACCAGCTCAGAATTGATGATCTGGAGTCTGAGCTTCAAACACTGCGGCTAATCCGGGAGGGGGAGAGTTACCTGGACGTTTTGTTTCAGGAGGCAGTCACACCTGGTAGATTAAGTAATTTAAATTCAGTTAGTGATCAGGGACAACAGGGTGTGATTGCAAGTGAGGCAGGTAGGGGGATCCTGAGTTCAGGAGTGGAGGAGCTTCAGCCTTTGACCTTATCCAACAGGTACGAGATACTTGCTCCCTTTGTGCATGAGGAAAAGGGCTGCTGGGAGGACGAGCCAACTGACCTTGGCACCATGGTGCAGAAGGCCATTCAAGAGGGGGTAGCAAAAAGACAAGTGGTAGTTATAGGGGATTCTATAATTAGGGGGATAGATAATCTCCTTTGCAAGCCAGATCGGGAGTCCAGCATGGTGTGTTGCCATCCCGGTGCCAGGGTGCAGGACATCTCTGACCGGCTTCATTATTGGAGCGGGAGGGGGAGGATCCAGTTGTTGTGGTCCACGTTGGGACTAACAACATAGGCAAGGCTAGGATGGAGGACCTGTTTGGGGATGATAAAGAACTAGGAACGAAATTAAGGAACAGGTCCTTGAGGGTCATAATCTCGGGATTACAGACCGAGCCACGTGCAAATTGGCTTAGGGATAAGAATATTAGGGAAGTAAGCACGTGGCTAAGGGAGTGGTGTGGGAAAGAGGGGTTCCATTTCATGGGGCATTGGCATCAGTTTTGGAACCGGGGGCTCTGTACCGATGGGACGGTCTCCACCTGAAACGATCTGGAACCAGTGTTCTAGCGAAACGGTTAAATAGGGTGGTCTCTAAAACTTTAAACTAGTGACTCAGGGGGAAGGGAAAGGGAAAATAACAGGGAGTATGATGGTGAATAAAAAGGTAAGCAGCAGGCTAACATGTGTGCAGTTGGGTTTCAGTTCAAGGCAGACTATGAAAGAATCAGAAAGGAAGGATAACTCAGGAGTTATTATTAGAGATGTTGAAAATCATGAGGGTAAGAAAGCTAGCATAAAGGCACTTTACCTGAATGCTCGTAGCATTCGTAATAAGGTTGATGAGTTAACGGCACAAATCATCCTGAATGAATATGATTTGGTAGCCATTACGGAGACATGGTTACAGGTTGGTCACGACTGGGAGTTAAATATCCAGGGGTACCAGACTATTCTGAAGGACAGACAGGAAGGTAAGGGAGGTGGTGTAGCTCTGATATTCAAGGACGACATCAGGGCGGTGCTGAGAGATGATATAGGCTCTATGGAGAATGAGATTGAATCCATTTGGGTGGAAATTAGAAACTCCAAGAAGAAAAAGTCATTGATAGGCGTAGTCTATAGGCCACCAAATTATAACATCACATTGGGGCGGGCAATAAACAAAGAAATAACTAATGCCTGTAAAAATGGTACGGCAATTATCATGGAGGATTTTAATCTACATGTAGATTGGTCGAACCAGCTCAGTCAGAGTAGCCTGGAGGAGGAGTTTGTTGAGTGTATCCGTGATAGTTTTCCTGACAGTATGTAATGGAACCGATGAGGGAGCAAGCTATCCTAGATCTAGTCCTGTGTAATGAGACAGGAATAATTAATAACCTCATAGTTAGGGATCCTCTTGGAAGCAGTGATCACAGTATGGTTGAATTTAGAATACAGATGGAGAGTGTGAAGATAAAATCCTATACCAGGGTCCTGTGCTTGAACAAGGGGGACTACAATCGAATGAGGGAGGACTTGGCTAAAGTAGACTGGAAACAAAGATTTTATGGTGGGACAGTTGACGAGCAGTGGAGGACTTTCAAAGCAATTTTTCAAAGTGCTCAGCAAAAGTATATTCCAGTGAAAAGGAAGGACTGGAAGAAAAGGGGCAATCTGCCATGGGTGTCTAAGGAAATAAGGGAGGCTATCAAATTGAAAGAGAAGGCATACAAAGTGGCCAAAAACAGCATGAAACTAGAAGATTGGGAAAACTTTAAAGGTCAACAGAAAGCCACAAAAAGAGCTATAAAGAAAAGTAAGATAGAACATGAGAAAAAACTAGCACAGAATATAAAGACAGATAGCAAAGGTTTCTATAAATATATAAAACGAAAAAGAGTGGCTAAACTAAACTTTGGTCCTTTAGAGGATGAGAATTTAGTTATGGAATATGATGAAATGGCCGAGGCATTGAACAGGTATTTTGTATCGGTCTTCACAGTGGAGGACATTAATAACATGCCAGTAATTGACAAAGAGACAAACGTAGGTGAGGACCTGGAAACAATCATTATTCCGGAAGAGGTAGTGTTGGGCAAGCTAATGGAGCTAAGGATTGATAAGTCTCCTGGCTCTGATGGAATGCATCTTAGGGTACTAAAAGAGATGGCGGGAGAAATAGCAGGTGCACTGGCGGTAATTTTCCAGAATTCGCTGGACTCTGGGGTAGTCCCAGCAGATTGGGAAACCGCAGATGTGACGCCACTGTTTAAAAAGGGAGGTAGACAAAAGATGGGGAATTATAGACCGGTTAGTTTAACCTCTGTAGTGGGGAAGATGCTTGAGTCTATTATCAAGGAAGAAATAGCAGGCATCTCGATAGAAATTGTCCCGTTGGGCAGACGCAGCATGGGTTCATGAAGTGCAGGTCATGCTTGACAAATCTTTTGGAATTCTATGATGACATTACGAGCAAGGTGGACAATGGGGACCCAGTGGATGTGGTGTACCTAGATTTCCAAAAGGCCTTCGACAAGGTGCCGCACAAGAGGCTGCTGCATCAGATAAGGATGCATGGCGTCAGGGGTAAAGTATTAGCATGGATCGAGGATTGGTTGACCAACAGGAAGCAGAGAGTGGGGATAAATGAGTGCTATTCTGGTTGGTAATCAGTCACTAGTGGTGTGCCTCAGGGATCGGTGTTGGGACCGCAATTATTTACAATTTATACAGATGATTTGGAGTTTGGGACCACGTGTATGGTGTCAAAGTTTGCAGATGACACTAAGATGAGTGGCAGAGCAAAGTGTGCAGATGACTGTGAAAATTTGCAGAGGAACATAGATACATTGAGTGAGTGGGCAAAGGTCTGGCAGATGGAATACAATGTTAATAAATGTGAAGTCATTCATTTCGGTAGGAGTAACAGGAAAAGGGATTATTACTTGAATGGTAAAAAGTTGCAGCATGCTGCTATGCAGAGGGACCTGGTTGTCCTTGAGCATGAATCGCAGAAGGTTGGTCCGCAGGTACAGCAAGTAATTAGGAAGGCAAATGGAACTTTGTCCTTCATTGCTAAAGGGATTGAGTTTAAAAGCAGAGAAGTTATGTTGCAGCTGTATAAGGTACTGGTGAGGCCGCACCTGGAGTACTGTGTGCAGTCTTGGTCTCCTTACTTGAGAAAGGATATACTGGCACTGGAGAGGGTGCAGAGGAGGTTCACTAGTCTGATTCCGGAGTTGAGGGGGTTGGCTTATGAGGAGAGACTGAGCATATTGGGATTATATTCATTGGAGTTCAGAAGAATGAGGGGGGATCTTATAGAAACATATAAAATCAAGTCGAGAGGATGTTTCCACTGGCAGGTGAAGCTAGGACAAGAGGGCATAGCCTCAAGATTAGAGGGAGCAGATTTCGGACTGAATTAAGAAAGAACTTCTTCACCCAGAGGGTTGTTAATCTATGGAATTCCTTGCCCAGTGAAGTAGTTGACGCTTCTTCAGTAAACGTCTTTAAAGCTAAGGTAGATATCTTTTTGAACAATAAAGGAATTAAGGGATACGGTGAGAGCGCGGCTAAGTGGATCTGAGTCCAGGAAAAGATCAGCCATGATCTTATTGAATGGCGGAGCAGGCTCGAGGGGCTGGACGGCCTACTCCTGCTCCTAGTTCTTATGATCTTATGATCTATAAAGACAGGCATAACTAGGACCCAAGCGGGTATCCAATGAGAAACACATTCAACTTGAAAGAAGTGAGTGGAGTACTGGGAGAAGTCCTTCGATGTGAGAACAAGTTCAGCCAGGTGGAGGAGGGTGGTGGTGGATGGGGAATGGTTGGGCCTCTGTTCAAGGATGAAGCGGAGAGCATAGAGTTCAATAATTTCGGAGCATGACGGGGCCTCCATATTGCTTTTATTTTTAGTTATTTATTCTTTTTTTGTGTGTGTATTTATTTTATTTTATTTCATCATAGTTTGTTCAGTTTGCTTACCCACTGTTGTTTCATGTTTGCACTTGCTGCTGTTCAATTTTCAGTCCGTTAACACCCTATCTGTACTAATGCTTTGTTTTTCAACACACCATTAACACATTTTTTGCCTTTGCTCCATGACCTTCTGGTCAGCTATTCTGTGACCTTGTCCTATCTACGCCTTCTGCTTTGTTATCTCTTGCCCCACCACCGCTTTACTTGCTTATAACCTTTCACATTTCTAGTATTTGCCAGTTTGAAGAAGGGTCACTGATCTGAAACGTTAACTCTGTTTCTCTCTCCACAGATGCTGCCATACCTGCAGATTATTTCCTGAATTTCTTGTTTTTATTCCAGCATAACCTCCCTGCTATTACATACTGCACCTCAACTAATGAAGCGAAGGATTCCATATGCCTTCTTAACAACCGTGTCGACCTGTCCTACTACCATCAGGGATCTGTGGACATTCAGTCCAATGTCCCTCACTTCCTCTGCACTTCTCAGTATTTTCCAAGTAATCATGTCTTCCTTTTCCTTGTTTGATATCCTCAAACCTCACGCTTCTCCAGGTTAATTTCCATTTGTCACTTTTCTGCCCGTCTGATGAGACCATCAATATCTTCCTGCAGCCTGCAGCTATCTTCCTCGCTATCTGCCACGCAGCCAATTTTTGTGCATCTGAAACTGTCATGACAGACACTGACTGATACAGAATTCATCCTATACTCACACACAGTAACAGACACTGACAGATACAGAACTAATTCTACACTCACGCACAGTAATAGACACTGATAGATACAAAATTAATCCCACACTCACACTTGTAATAGACACTGGCAGAGACAGAACTAATCCCACGCACACAGTAATCGACACTGACAGATGCAGAACTAATTCGACACTCACATACAGTAACAGACATTGACAGTTGCAGAATTAATCCCACATTCACACACAGTAACAGACACTGACAGATACGGAACTAATCACACACTCACACACAGTAACAGACACTGACAGATACAGAATTAATACTACACTCACACACAGTAACAGACAGTGACAGATGCAGAATTAATCCCACACTCACACACTGTAACAGACACTGACAGATACAGAATTAATACCACACTCACACATAGTAACAGACAGTGACAGATGCAGAATTAATCCCACACTCACACACTGTAACAGACACTGACAGATACAGAATTTATTCCACACGCACACACAGTAATAGGCACTGACAGGTTAAGAATTAACTTGGTGCAAATTAAGATATGGGCCGCAGAGTTTTGGATCATTTCAAGTTTATGGAGAATAGAATGTGGCAGTGCAGCCAGGAGTGTGTTTGAAAATTATGACCAGGTCCCTGCCATTACCTGTTAGTTTATCGTCAGCGTGCCTGAGTGTTCATACTCAAGCCCTCATTTCCTGCATTATTCATGTGTTTTCAGAATCTTTATTATTTCTCGGTAGGATCCCTTGTTCAGATAGTTTCACTCGATCAATCCAATCAATCTATTAATCACCTTAAATACCTAAACGATATCACACTTGAATCTTCCATTCCAAAGGGATGGAGCTAATCACTTGAGGTGCATAAGTTTTCTTTACATTCTCTGAAATCGCCTGAGCCTAATTTACAATTTCTGAAACCTCCTGCGCGGTTTCTTACCCTCTTTGGTGAAATTTGAGAATGCTTCAACTTGTCTAAAAACTCTTGAACGTCCCTTTTGGTCTCTGAGACATCCGGAACGTCCATTACCCCATGTGATGGCTTTGAGTGTTCCTTACCATCTCTGCTGTCCCTAAAGCGTCTCGACCCTTTCCGATATCTCCCGAGCATGCCTGACATGCTCTTATTCTCCGGGAGCTCATTGTCTTCTCTTATCTCTCCGATATCTTGTAAAATTCCCTTACTCTTTTTGTCCTCCACTTAAAGCCTTCAAATCCGCTTGCTAACTGAATAATCCATGATATTCTCTAACAGCCACTTTGGAACCCCTCCCTTGCGAATTCAGTGAGAAACACTGATAACATGAGCAATGTGTCTTTGGAAAGCCATGCGTGGAAACGCCGGAATTAACAATGCCTGTAAGAAAGTGAAGAGTGAACATGCATCTGTGAAGAGCTGACAAAAGCTATGTCAGGAGCTGTGAACCTGAGGCAGGTTTTGGTGTTTTCAGTTGCACTGTTGTTGTGAAAGCAGAAATTTAAAAACAGAAAAATGATGAAAACTTTGGTGAAATCAGGCAGCATCTGTGCCGAGATACCTCTTTTATCAGGATGTCATTGGTCACTTGGAATGAGAATTCAGGCAGCTCAGATCTTCCACTATCAACACCTCTGTGCAGAAACAGTTTGGGTGGAAATTATGACTGTGCTGATTTGAGCAAGAAGAGTGAGACAACTCTGCAAAGCACCAGCACTGCGGCTTGTGGAAGGATGGGACTCAGATGTTGGATTGTTGGATTTGTTAAAGAAAGAAAAAAACACATCTAGTCTGAAATGCAATAACAATAATGGTGGAATTATGAGCCATGAATGCAGAGAGTGATGGATTAGTGGTCCGCTGCTTTAACCTCTTGGCTACTTCATCCTATGAGCACAACTCACAATGTTCTCTTATTTCCTTCTTTCTTACTGAAAGTCATTGGAGTGAGAGCATAAACAACAGGTTTGACAGTTTTTAACCACCAGTCAGCAGCATTCACAACGAGTTGGGCCCGGCTTGGTGGCGGGACTGAGCGGCCAAAGGTGCTGGATTTAGGCTCGAGTCTCTGTGAATCTCAAATCCCACCACTGCCGTTATTCGCGTTGAATTGTCAGAAAAACTGCTGAGAAGGGAAACTCGAAATGAAAACCGTTGACGACTGAACTTTCAGCAGAGTAGGCAGCGTTTTTGGAGAGATGCTCTTTATCACATATATTTGTTTTTCACCAGCATTGCAGTGGCCTGTTTAAGACTATCACATTGGAATTTCGGACGCTCTGACTGTTCAATGGTTAATACTTTGCACAACAACGTCACTTCAAACCTGTAACAAGGCTTATCTTGCTTTACGTCTTAAACATCTGCTGCACCTGCTAATAGAACTGTGGCAAAAAAAAACAAACATCACTCCATGTAAATGCATTTGTTCATGATGTTCAAACCCCATTGTTCTCCTTTTACATTCCCGCACTTACACATGTCTGTAGTTCACTCTCCATCATGCAAACCTGCCTCTTTCCCCAGATTGTTCTCCTGTCTAGATTAAATACTGATCTGCTTCCATTTATATACATTTTACTGTGGCCGAGCCGACTCTAACTTTCAATTTCATTATGTTGCACCGTTTACCTTGCTCTGAGGGGAGATGTTCCATTCACATCAATGTTCCTTTGCGCCTTGAACTCAGTCATTATTCTGAGTGTCTTCACAATAGATAAGCTTTGCAAAAGGAGGGATGGCTTTTGGAAGGACAGCGGCCGGTTTGTTCACAAAATGTTCCTGGAGAATCTTCTGATCCAGGGGATGCTAACAGAAGAACTGGGATTTGTTTACAGGGAGCTGGCGTTTTTTTCTGAGTGAGGGAAGGGTAGCACTACATATCCATCTGGAGCAGTGTCTTGATGGTTTAGCCATGTTTTCTCAAATCAGCAAATCCATGAGGGGATTTGGCAGACTTTTCTCCAAGTCAGGAATTGTTTTCCGAGTGTAAATTCGATCCTGGCAGAAGGGAAAGTAACCAGAGGACTGATGTTAAAGCTGATTGGCGGAGGCTTTATGTATTAGATACCTACTGAACTTAATATTTCTTTCAGTGCCTCCAATTGTTTTGCCTAGTTTTGCCTGTTATTAACATATTGGAGTTTAACATGCTCAGCCTACGTCTCATTTCACGTCAACCTTATTTCAGGTGAATAGTAGAGCATTTCCACTACCTTTCTCCTCACACTGAAGGTCTTCTCTAACATACTATGATCACTCATTGCTCGTTGCTCATTTGGCTTCTGAATATTAATTGATTATGTTTTGTCACTAATTACAAATTTTAGTTTAGCCTGTTCTCCTGCCGTTTCGAAAGCATGTTGTTTCAGAAAACTGCCCTCACTTCAATTGAGAAGTGAAATGTCTTTAGAGAAATGGCCAGCACCAGCAATCAATTTTCAAATTAGCTGATTTCTGTCTTGAACGGGAAATGCAGACTGTCTTATGATAAAAAGGGGCAGTGGTTCTCAGGTGATTCTGATAGTCCAGTCTCTGAGAAAAATTTGCTGTTTCTGCTATTGCAACCGTCACTGTCAGCCCACTATGCTTAGATAAATGTCCTTTATGAGAGTGTCCATCCCAAACTCGAAATCCAATTCAAATCTAATTTCTGTGGTGGGATTTGATATAATAACATCTCCCCTTTGGTGAATTAAATGCTGCTTTGAACAGGGACAGTTGAGAGTTTATTTGATAGAGGTGTCTCACATCACCAATTGTTTTCACAGAGTGACTAAGAGGAACCTATTTCCAGGGACAAATAGCCACTAACTGGAGGAAAAACAATGCGAAGGTATGAGCCACGACACGGCAAAACTGTTTTTAACAAGCTGAGTCCGCGTGCTCGTCAAAGCAGTGCTTGAAATTCTGGTGGAACTCTATCTGAGACACCCTATCAAATTCATTTTAATTTTAAAGCTGTACAGGCAAGGAATTATTGGAAGGAACCTGCACAATATTGCTAGAATTATATTTACATTGGCGGTCATAATCTCACTGGTGATGCACCAATGGATTTTTCGACCTATTCTGGATTTCTAGAACCCCAGTAGATTTTTGGAACACCAGCAGAATTTTCTGCCTCAACTGATTTTTCGAACACAATGAATTTCTTCAAGACAACGGATTTCTCCTGATCCAATTGCTTTATGTAAACCTAATTGACTTCGCATGTCCAAGTGGATTTCTGGAAACCAATATTATTTTTCTCGCCGGTATTTTTGGATCCCAATCGATTTCTTATGTTCCATTCAACATATAGAAGCCCAAAGCTGTTTTCCAAGTTTATGTCTGGAAGCACATGCTTTTTTAGTCCTTATTCATTTGATTTCTGGAAAAACAAATGTTTTCTCCCATTTCAACCGATACATAAATCCCGATGGGTCGATTCCCGTTTCTGGAATCTTAATGGATTTCTCCCATTGCAAAAGATTTCTTTATCACCAATTCACTTTCCTATCCTAGTTTATTTCCCCAGAATGCTGCCAAGCATTGCAGAAGTGGATCATTGACCATCAAATTCTCTCTGATTTTGTCGCTGTTTGTTACATTCCTTTATACGATGTAATGTGAGAGGTGGAATGTGCTGTTCTGTGTCCTTGAAGCAATCAGATGTGTCAGAGCTCACAGGCGATAGATATCGAAAAACCTAATGTGTTCATCATTTTAAATCAATGCTTATAATATATGAACAGAATGAATATAATCAGACCTGCAAACTGTGTTAAAAACACAGGATGGGAACTAACACAGAGAATGTAATGGATTGAGTGAATTAAAGCTTGAAATGTAAGCTACTGTAGAGAGAATATTCTGTTGATTTTGTAATTCTCAATTTTTTTTAACACAGAAAATGAAATAACGACAACTGTTTAAAGTAAATGGACTGAAGTTTATTATTTTGAGATAATGCACAAGAAGGGGGCATTTTGTGCAGATTATGCTATTCGAGCTGTTATTTCAAAGGTTAGAAATAAAACTGGGCTGAGCCTGAGAGTGTTTCAGATCCACTGTTTAGTTTATATCTCGCCAATAACCAATTTTAATACGCAACATGAATCAAAAATAAAACATCGCATGAAAACAGAGAAAGGGACAGTGCAGTGGGACATAGTTTATAACATAGAAGAAGGGTTAAGAATACATTCTGATTGTTACACAAGACTGAAGCTCACTAGTAAAGTTGCACATTATACATAGCAGCAGGTTAAACTCCTGCAGTAAGTGCGAGTAGGGTCAGTTACAGAAGACTCATCCTATACACATTACCTTTTAAAATGGCATAAAACCCAG
Source organism: Heterodontus francisci (assembly GCF_036365525.1). NCBI lineage: Eukaryota > Metazoa > Chordata > Chondrichthyes > Heterodontiformes > Heterodontidae > Heterodontus > Heterodontus francisci. The sequence continues at coordinate 23,067,264 of NC_090421.1, forward strand.
AAGTGTATTAACCAGTACAGACATTAACCTGACTGCTTGTTTCATCTGTTGATTCTCAGACAGCCAGTACATATATTCTACTGGCTGATTATAAGGTGTTGTCTAAAAGGGATATATTTATCATTGCACTCTGTGGGTTAAACTCACTTCCTGACACTGCGTTTATCTTCTGTTAGTATCTCCATCTGTCTCTCATTGTCTTTGCCTCTCTGAGTATATGTTGCTTGCTTGGTCCTCTTTTCTGCATGTTTTTCAGTCTGTTACCCAGGGACAGTATGTAGATGATAAACAGGAGAGAGCCATGACAGATCCTTGGGAACACCAAAGGTAATGTTGCAGGAACAAGGAAAAATCCTTTCAAAGTGATACATTGGCTTTGATTAGCTGGCGAGAGAAGCCCCAGCCAGATGGAATACAGTGAAGAGGCGTTGGAGGAGGATGGTGTGGTTTACCGTGCCAAACGCCATAACAGCCTCCACAATTCGGGTTGGATATTTTGGACCGCCCCCCCCCCCCCCCCGCTCCAATAAATGGGGTAGCATTCAGAAAGCAGATGGCCCCTCGCCAAGTCATTTCGTTTGGAGTGGGAAAGGCCGATAATGGCCCTCCCAAGCAGAGGCCAATTATGAACCTTAGGTTGCCGATTAGTGTGGCCTTCCCCAGCCGTGATATCGCCTAATTATATGAGGCACGCTCCCTGCAGACTTCGATCACTCCTCTGGAACGTATCTGTGACCAACGGAGGAAGCCCAGCGACAAAAACTCAGTATTCCTATACTCTCCTCCCTTGCACTTCATTCCCATCCCACTACACTCCACGCACGCCTGTCAGCAATACAGAAGTTCCCCAGAGTCCCGGCCTCACTTACCAGAGGTCCGAGGTTCCAATGCTGGACCTGCGTCAAGGCTTTTCCAGTATTAACAACGACCACTATTCCCTTTGTGGCTGTCAATAAAGTTGGGACTGTGGCCCTATGATTGGCCGCCAACTCTTTGAAGCGGGGATCCTCGTCTTCAAACGGCTGGAGATCTCGGCACCAGGCACTTAAGTGCTTCAACAATGTAAGATCGTGTCGGGTGTGCGGGAGCTTGGGGGCGGTGGGGACGGTCGGTCGTGGTGGGGGTCTGGGTGGAGGAGGACTCAGAAAGGCCAAAGCGGTGTTCCCGCTGCCTTTTCTGCCTGGCACCGGGAAGCACACTGGCGCCAACAGATTCCAACTCTTCAGACACCTTTCTGTGTATAAAATATTCAGAGCTATTTACATGTAAAAAAGAGGCTGTATGCTTGCAACCTCAATAAATAAATAATTGCTTTATGCAGCAAACAATGTCTGCCTCTTTCTGCGTTTTGAGGTGTTAATATTTCTGTCATTCATGCTCCTGCTCTGCCGAATTCCACTTCTCTTTTTTGACTTCTTATTTCCACATTTCTCTGCTCTGTTCTCTTCCTTTGTATTTGTTTTCTTTAATTGTCTCTGCTAGTCATTCTCACTGCTTTTTTAATGTTTGATTTTCACTCTGTTTCCTCATTCATGCCTTTACGGAACTGGGTGACTTACTCATACTCCATCTTATTTTACTTACTATTTCATGGGCCGTGGGCTTCGCTGGCAAGGCCAGCATTTGTTTCCATTCCCTAATTGTCGTTAACAACGAATGAGCTGCTGGGCTATTTCAGAGAGCAATTAAGTCAACCAGATTGCTGCAAGTCTGGAATCACATGTCATTCAGATCGGGTAAGGACGGGGAGTTTCCATCCCCAAATGGAATCAGAAAACCACATGTGCTTTTGTACGACAATTGATAGTAATTTCATGGCGCTATTACTGAGACCAGCTTTGAATTCCAATTTTTTTATTAATTAATTGAATTTGAATTCCACCAGTGGCTATGGGGTGATTTGAATCCGTGTTCTCAAAGCATTGGCATGGGCCTCTGGATTATTAACTCAGTGACATTGCCTGTACACCATCCTGCCTCTCTGCATTAAACCAGCAGAAGCTCCTTTGATTGACAGCTGCTGCAGTTGATATATTTCGAGCACAGTGATTTTTGAGAAACAATTCATCTTTCTTCTGCAATGATAACCAGCCCCATTAGGTCTGATGTTTTTACAAAACATTACAAAATCAAGGTTCTGATCATCTCGGTGCTCTGGACTGTAAAATTATCACCATGTTGTGAGTATAGGCTGTGGAGTCCGGAACGGCTTTTTGTGCTAGAACACGGAAACCTTCACTTTTCTTATGATTTAACTAATTTAACAATTAGATTGAGTGGGTATTTCACGATCTTCTTCAGCTCCTCTCTGAATTTAGTCTGGGTCACAGCGTAAATACACGTGTTGGTGCAGCAACTGAGAAGCTGAAGCATTGCTGCTGTTTTTCGTGTGATATAAAAAGGGTCATTGACGGAGGAAGGATATTGTTTTGTAATTCGCTGATAGATGTTAAATACAACCTGCGTCATCCATAACAGTATTAAACTGCCAGATATACTAAGCAGTAAAATGATGGATTTCTTTCGATTCTCCATCTCTGGGTCATTGTGATTCTCTCCACTGTTGAGGCCCCGGAGTCCCCTGCGGTCTCTATTGGCCGCTAAAATACGCCTGACCATCAGAACATTGAGCAACAAAATCAGAAAGAACGGGACACAAGGAGTTAAAATGCGGTGAAACAACTCAAACGCGCTCCATGCGGGGGACGTATAGTAACTCTGTTTATGATACAGTACCAGGGAACATTGTCAATTCTATATTTTGGTTCATATATAAAGTACCAGGGAATACTTTCGAAAGAGCAAAGTACACTCACAGTTCCGATAACCACAGCTGATGTTCTCTTAGAGCAATATTTTGTCTTCAGCTTCTCACAACAAATCGATCAAAGGTGAAAGCGACAGTGAGCCAGACAGAAACCATTGTGGTTGCAAAAATCAGGGAATTAACTGAACTGCAGATGGGAGTAATGGACAGGAATGAATCAAGGAAATAAATCACACGACGTTTCCTCAATATGGGATCTGAGATAACGACCAGGAGATCAGCCACTGCCATTCCCACCAGGTAGCGCGTGATGCATTTGGAGAGACCGCACTTTCCTCGGGACAGGATCAGAATCGCCACCAGGTTAACTGAAATAGATAGAAAGGGAAGCAGAGAAAGTACTGAGCAGACCACAAACTAAAACAGAAGTTTGACAGGATCTGCTGTGAAATTTACAGCTTTGTTGCAGCTTGCACCACTTTCGGGCAGAGAATGGCTTTGAACACAATTTTCAATAATTGATTGGGAAATTGATTGAAAATAAATGTGAAATAAAATTATCACTGGAGGGCAGGGAAAGGGGGCTGTGGTGAGTTTGAGACGTCAGATCAGGAGGAAGAGGCCAATGGAGGAGACAAAGTAAAGGATATTTGCCCACTTAGGGGACGCAGGTTCTGAAGGGTTTGGAAAGCGAACAAAGTAAGCAAATAATGCGTTCAGTAAATCACTCAGTTCAGAAATAATGAAGAGGAACATTCACCAAAACAGGTTGAGGATATGACGAGGTTAAACACACAGGGAGTGAGTCCAGCAGCAAATCCCACCCAATCTGGCAAAATCCTCCTCACACCCTCACACTTGCACTGTCATCGTTCTGGAAAGTTCAGCAGTTCATCATCGTGAATTGTGCGCACTGTTGCTTCTCACCTTTTCTTTATCCTACTCTCTTCACTCTTTCTCTCTCTGTTTCATTCTCCCTATTCCTTCTCACTTGCTCTATCTCAGTCAACATCTCCCTCTATTCACAACGCATCCTCTCTCCAATCGCTTCTCCAGATTATCAAAGCCTCCACATGCTCACTCAACATGATCACTCGAGTAAAGCACCCTCCACAATTCAGCATGAGTACAACTCAGAAAGTTCTGATCAATGGTCACGGACCTGAAATGTTAACTTTTGTTTCTCAGTCCACATATGCTGACAGATCTGCTGTGTATTTACAGCACTTTCTGTTTTTATTTCAAATTTTCAGCATATGCAGTATTTTGCGTTGATTTACTTATCCAACACAATGTCTATGGATGGGTCATAATTATCTAACATTGTCAGAATTGAATCCAACACCTTTATTCGGTTCAAAAACTGTATCCCAGGTATGCATTCCAATCCACATGTTGGCTGCTGTCTCTGAGTGACCCTCAGCACACTATCTGACCCCAGATTATGCTTCATACTCATAGTTGAGACTGAGGCTGGAGGTGTGTTCTGTTAATTCAGTCCCACCTCTCCACAGGTCACAAATATTCTTTAGATTTTCCCAGTTACTGACCCAGTCAACTATCTTCATCAGAATAGAAAACACTAGCTATGTTCTTTTTAACTGAACAGCAAAGTTAACAGTTTATTATAGAACAAGTCTTAACTAGTAATGAAGTAAAACAATATCACATATATCAAATTTTTAAAAATCCAACTGTAAATTTTTACAAAGTCCCCTTTGACATTAACGCTTGAAGCGCACATGCACACACACAAACACGCACACACGATGTCCATTGCAGACCAAAAAAACATACTCGGGCAGATCACTTGCCCACCTCTGAAAACAATAAATAGCAAATGAGACAGAGAGTGACAAACTTGCACAAAGTCCACCCTGCGAGCACACGCAGGCAAGATCTTTAGAATCTTCAAGAATTAGTTCTCTTCAGGTGGCATTGAAAAGAAATTTAACAGGCCTTATTAAAATACAGGGAGCAAGAAAAATGATGCATTGAACTTAACAAAATCGTTTTAAGAATTGTGAGGAAACGAGCTGGGTTGTGGTCTTCTGGTCGTTTTTGGAATTCTTTCCTTCTGCAGAAAACTTGAGTTTGATCTCCTTCCAGAAGGTATCACACACTCACACACACTGTGAATAACAACCAGAAGGCTTGACAGTTTTCTGCACACACCCCGCACAACCCCCCGCCCCCGCCACCCCCCGAGATGTTCTCCGTTACTACTGGGCTTGCCCAATCAAAGGACTGCTTCTCACTTTTCTGCCCCTATTGCCAGGGCTTCTGTCTCGTCTTTAACCCAAGCCATGTGACAAACGGAAACACGGTTGCAAATCGGCTCCCTCAATCGTCCTGATTAAAAAAAAATCTGACACAACTTTTTTAGCTTAACTACAATTTTAAAAAAAATATATATATTTTTAAAAAATATATATGTTTTCATTTTTAACAAAATAGAGTCACGTTCATAGCACCATGTGTTAAAGACACCTTGCTCGTGTCTGCAAATGAAACCCGACCCGAGCCCTACAGAACCACATGCGACCCGTGCCCGACCTGCCCCGAGACTTTTGACTTTTTCCAGCGCCCGACCCGACCGGTCCCGACCCGACCCGACTACTGAAATATAATTTTTATAACGCTAATAACCTTGTACATTTCTAATATTTGCTAGTTCCGAAGAAGAGTCACTGACCCGAAACGTCAACTCTGCTTCTCTTTCCACAGATGCTGCCAGACCTGCTGAGTAGTTCCAGCATTTCTTGTTTTTATTACCGAAATATAATCAACTTTATTGAAGAGGCTGCGTTCTATCTTGGATGGAATCGCTCACTGCAGACTGGTGCAGAGTCCAAATGCGCATTTTCTGCCTTAACGTCTTGGCTGTTACTGTGTTCGACCTGGCTCGACCCGATCCCAGCCTGAATGCCAGACCCGGAATAGTGGCTCGACCCGAACCTGACATGTCATCGGGCCCAATCGGGTTCGGGTCGGTTAGCCACGCTCTAATGTCAACAGGTGCAGTGCAAAATTATGTCATATAATATCAAAACAGTTTGTTTTGGAATGACATTCTGTGACAATCAGTGAATTCACTCTCACCGAATCAGATAAATAAATGTGAAAGAGACAAGTGCAAGCTCCTTTCAGGAGCTAAACCTCTGGAGATGCGTCAGATACAAACAGAACTGGGACATTTTAGAATAGCTGGTATATGTGGTGCAGTGGTTAGCACCGCTGCCTCTGAGCTCCAGCGACCCGGGTTCAAATCTGGGTATTGCCTGTGCGGAGTTTGTAAGTTTTCCCTGTGTCTGCTTGGGTTTTCTCTGGGATCTCCGGTTTCCTCCCACAGCCAAAAGACTTGCAGGTTAGTAGGTAAATTGGCCATTATAAATTGCCACTAGTGTGGGGAGGTGGTAGGGAAATATAGGGACAGGTGAGGATGTGGTCGCAATGTAGGATTAGTATAAATGGGTGGTTTATGGTCGGCACAGACTCGGTGGGCCGAAGGGCCTGTTTCAGTGCTGTATCACTAAACTAAATACATCAAACTCCCAGTTAAAGTGAAGCCTACTATTGGGAGAGGGGCACTGCACTGCTTCTTTCTGGCACTGAGACTGTGAGCTGTCTCATTATCAATCACTGGAAAAACATCGTTGAATGCATATTTCAGAACGGCTTATTCCTGAACATGAAACTGTTATTATCCTAATGACCCGATACCATCTTTATGGCCAGTGAACTGGTTTTAGTGTCTACGTCACACTGAACAATCCATCTACATTTTCATAGTTGGGAACATGTAAGATACAATTGCAGCATTTACACAATGCAGAGGCTGAGGTTCATCCATTATTCAATGGATAGAACAGAGAAGGCCGTTGACTAAAATAAATGACATGACATAATTATTGCCAAGCGCACAGTTAATGCTAATTTACATCATTACCAGGTAAAATAAAGGCTCGCGGGTACTCCAACTGAGAGCAGGCGAATAAGTGTGTTCTATTGGAAGTTTGGCTAAAGATCCCATTATTAATAAAAACAAAATACTGCAGATGCTGGAAATCTGAAATAAAAACAAGAAATGCTGGAAATACTCAACGGGTCTGGCAGTATCTTTGGAGAGAGAAGCAGAGTTAACGTTTCAGGTCTGTGACATTTCATCAGAACTGGCATCCCATTTTTTATCTTTATTTACTCTGGAATCCGCAGCTCCTGCAAAAATCTAAGCTGATTCTTTCAAATGAGCCCTGATTTATACAAGGGATAATTCTCCACTGGCATAATTATACCCCTGTCATTGTTATTATTTACAGACACTTGAACAAAGACATTAAATCAGCATATTTGACTCCAATGTAAATAATATGGTGAATTAAATGCAAACATCTTCAGGTATAAGGTATTATTTTAATCAGACCTCTTTCTGAAATAATGCTGAAAGCTGTAAGCAAACAGAGCTGATCCAATAATAAGGAGTGGATGCATTTGCAGTTTACATATAATTTAACGTGCACCATGCTGCCCATTCAATTATAAATGTTATTGATTGTTTCTCAATATACATTTAATCTGGAGACACAAACAGACCCATTTCACGCAGTCTCTGAAATTTTCCAGCGAAAATATAAAGTTTCAGTCTCTGACACGAGGATTGTTTAAGTACACAGTGAGGAATACAGCCTGGAAATTACTGCACTTGATAATATGGGACGGACACTGAACTCACCCGATTGAACTTCCACTCTTTATATTTTATTGCAGTTGTTTATCTATTTATTCCAGATTGTTGAAAGGCTCCAGCAAAGTGACGTGGTGGTAGTCGTGTTATGGTACTGTCACTGAACTAGTAACTCAGTGACGCAGTTATTGATTTCGGGACATGGGTTTGAATCCCACCACAATAAAAGGGTTTATTTGAATTCAATTAATAAACCTACAATTACTAATGACTACCATGAAACTATTGGCAATTGTTGTAAAAATCTACCTGGCTCACCGATGCATTTTTGGGGAAAGAAATCTGCTGTCCTTAGCAGTCTGGCCTATATGTGACTCCAGACCACCAGCAATGTGCCCTCTGAAATGGTCTGGCAAGTCACTCAATGATATCAAACCAGTACAAAGTCAAATAAACCATACGGACCAGTCAGTACTGACAAAGGCAAACCCAGGCCTGCCGGCCCTCCAAAGTCCTCCTGACAAATATCTGAATGCTTGAGCCAATGTTGAGAGAGCTGTCCCACATACTAGTCAAGCAGCAGCCTGTCATAGTCTTCCTCACAGAATCACAACTTACGGACAATGTCCCAAAAACTGCCATCGCCATCCACAGGTATGTCGCATCCCACCAGAAGGGTATACCCAGCAGAGGTGGTGGAAATGTGATATACAGTCGGGATGGAGTCGCCCTGGGAGTCCTCAACGTCAACTCCAGACCCCCATGAAGTCTCATGTCATCAGACCAAACATGGGCAAGGAAACCTCCTGCTGATTATCACCTCCTGCACACTTCCACCACTGCTCCCGATTGAAGGATGGTCATTGATGAAGCATTGATGACGATGGTGGGGCTTAGGATGCTACACTGCGAAAACCCTGCAGTAATGTCATAGAGATGAGCTGTTTGACCTCCACCATTTCAACCATCTTTCTTTGCACTCGGTATGACTCCAACGAGCGGAGAACTTTCCCCCTGATTCCCACTGACTCCACTTTTGCTCGGGTTCCTTGCTACCATATTCGGTCGAATGCTGTCTTGATGTCAAGGGCAGTCACTCTGACCTCACCTCTTGAGTTCAGCTCTGTTGTCCATGTTTGAACCGAGGCAGTAACGAGGTCAGAAGCTGAGTGGTCCTGGCGGAACCCAAACATGACTGTCAATGAGCAGTTATTCCTAAGCAAGTGTCACTTGATAGAACTGTCGACGACACCTTACATCACTTTATTGATGGTTGGGAGTAGACTCTTGGGTCTGTAATTAACTGGGTTGGACTTGTCCTGCTTTTTGTGTACATAAAATATCTGGGCAACATTCCACTTTGCCGGGTGAATGCCACTGTTATGGCTGTACTGGAACAGCTTGGCTGGGGGCACGACAATTTTGGAGCTCAGCTCTTCAATGCAATTGCCGGAATATTGCCAGGATCCACAGCCTTTGCATATCCAATGCCTGTAGTCGTTTATTGATATCAAGTGGAGTGAATCAAATTGTCTGAAGACTGGCATCTGTGATGCTGTGGACTTCAGGAGGAAGCCGAGTTGGATCATCAACTCGGCACTTCTGGATGAAGATATTTGTAACTGCTTCAGCCTTCTCAAAAGCAGACAGTCTACTGAGCTAAGGACAGAAATGTTACATGTCACATGTGTCAATAAGCTGAATCAATAGGGAAGAACTGATCTATCAAATATTAAACAGTTTCAGAAGTGGACAGTTCAATAGCCACAGTTCAATATTCATCACGTGGAACAGCAAGGTAATAAAACACACCACTCATGACCCACATATTCTTTGTTGGGGAAGGAAATTCAACAGCAACAGAACGTGTTTACAGTAACTAAACGTAGGATAAGAATAATTTATTCTACGGTGGATTTGAATAATGCAGCAGTGCTGTTCTGCCTACCTGTCAGTAAATAGCTAACATCTGTTTCAGTTCAATAGAAACAAGAGCAAGATCAGTGCGTTTCAATTTACACACCGATTACCCATTATATTCATTCAACAGCAAAAACGTTCCCCTTTGTCGCAAAATGCATTCGTAAACACGGTGGTAGCTCTATGGAGTGGAGAGAACGTTCAGCCGAAGTAATGATTTCAAACTGAACTGCATTGTTTGACTCTATTTAGTGATCCATTCTCAGTGCAATTCTGCAGTGACAGATAATACCTGCAATGCCTACCACTTGAATCAGGTGCTCCACCCTGGTTAGTAATCCACATTCATTAATATTCTTCAATGAAAGAAACTCCAAGACATACATGGCGACAATTGTTAGATGTTTCATTCCAGCTAGTGATCCAAACTCAGTAAATTTCTACAATGGCTGATGCTCCCAATAATACATGGTTCTGGGGATCAGGTGTTCCACTCCGGTTAGTGACCCATATTCAGTTCAATTCGACAGTCAGAAGTACTCCCATTAGTTCGAGGTCAGTGGTGTCAGGTGTTACATTCTGGTTAGTGCTCTATATTCAGTACAATTCTACAATGGTAGTCACTCCCAGTAACACAAAGCCACTGTTGTTCTGTGTTCCACTCAGGTTCGTGACCCCCACTCATTACAATTCTACAGTGAAAAATGCTCCCAGTCAGAACTGTCCTTGGAGAGATTCCAGTATTCCAGTTGAGACAATTACAGGACATTTAGAACAACCTGTAAGCTACAGAGACTTGCTTTCAATTGGGGCAATTGAATCAAACTGCAGAGTTATTTCAGGACATTTTATTAAACGAAATGTAAAACAGTCACCTCGAAATCAACATGAAATATTATCAGTCACGGAGCAAAAACCAGAGACCAGCTCACGCATAGATTTATACAACTTGAATGGTTGCAGTCTCTTACCAGGAACACCAATGACGGCGAGGATAAAGTAATATATTTTGAGGATATTCTTAATTTGAAGATGCATTTCTGTGCGCGTTTATCTGTCCCTTCATCTTGCGGGCAATCTCTCTGAATTAAACTCTAAGGCAAAACTTTCCCAGAGCCTTTAATTTATACGGTCTGGAATCTCCACGGGGACATGGAGGGTGCAACATTTTGCAATTGTATTTATTTTTAAAATTTTAAACAAACAAATTACGACATCCGAGTTAAGTCCTGTTGTGATAGAACATCTATGTTTCTGAGACTGAATTGGAATCTGCAAAGACTGGGCAATTCTAATCATATCATTTCTCTAATTAATTCGAAGCTGTAATCACCCAGCAATGGTGATATTCCTTCAAACATTATCAGTCCCCTCTTTAGACCTCATATTGTTTCAGTGATGTCTTTACCCCTGTTGTGGCCATTTAGTAATTAGATTTCTAATGTTATTGTGCTCGCTCAGAGCTGCTCCAAAACACTCTGGGATGGTGCTACCTTCGTTCAGCTGTATCAATGAAGTTAGACAATACAGGAGGGAAATTGTGTGGAAGCATCCTCAAAATAATACAGCCTATCGAACCTATACAGTCCTCAATCTAATATTGTAATCAAAATTATACTTCACCACAAAAGACTACAGCCCCTAAAAATAATAGAGTCCCTCAAACTAATATAGCCACTCAAAATAATTCAGCAACTCAATCGAATACAGTGCCTCAGACTGATACAGTCTCTCAAAGCCATGCATTCCTTCAAACTAATAAAGCCCCTCAAATTAATACAGTGCATCAAACTAATTCTGTACCTCAAACTCATAAAGCCTCTCACACCTATACAGCCCCTGAAATTAATGCAGCCCCTCACAATAAGACCGTACCTCAAACTGATACAGCCCCTAAAACTAATACAGCCCCTCAAACCTGGACAGCCCCTGGAACTAATGCAGTCCCTCAAACTAATAGAGCCGCTCAAACTAATACTGTCCTTCAAACGAATTCAGTACCTCAAACTACTGCAGCCCCTCAATCTCATACACTCCCTCAAACAGTACAGCCACACTCCTCCTAATACTCCCCTAAAGGTAATACCATCCCTCAAACTAATAAAATTCATCAAACTAATACAGACTCTCAATCTAATACAGAACCTCAAACTTACACGGAGTTAATGTTTCAGATCAATAGGCTTTCACCGAACTGGAAGATGTTCACCAGTTTTTTTAGCAGTGCTAGAGCCACAGCCAAGTAGGTTACAGTGGGAGGAAATAACAAATCAGAAGGTCTGTGACCGGATGGAGAGCAGGAGTGATTCATTGGCAAAAGGTGTAGTTGCAAGGTGAATCGGCTAATTAAACAAACAGAGCATGGGTCCATAGGGTGTGCAAAGGGATACAGGCGAATAACAGAGGGAGAGGGACCCAGGAAAATTTTTGCCATCAGGAACCGGCTTCAGTGGTTCGGGAATGTGGTGGAGTAAGGTGTGTAGACCCCAGTCGTGTTGACCAGTCCACCAGCTGTGCACCAACAGGACATTTTCACCCCAAGCAGCAGCATGCACCTCCTGCACGTTCAATAGCTCTGGTGTAGTCATCGTCCATAACCAGCAGATGACCTCTGAAAAAATCAGTTTGGTTCTCAAGGCACTGGAGAATATGCTAATATTTTTTGAAAGAATGATACCAGAGTTATGAGATTATAAATATCATGAAAGATTGACGGGCTGTGGCTCTTTTCTCTCGATAGGAAAAGGTTGAGGGGTGACCTAACAGAGGCTTAGATTAGATTAGAGATACAGCACTGAAACAGGCCCTTCGGCCCACCGAGTCTGTGCCAACCATCAAATTAACCACCCATTTATACTAATCCTACACAAATCTCATATTCCTACCAAACATCCCCACCTGTCCCTATATTTCCCTACCACCTACCTATACTAGTGACAATTTATAATGGGCAATTTACCTACCAACCTGCAAGTCTTTTGGCTTGTGGGAGGAAACCGGAGCACGCGGAGAAAACCCACGCAGACACAGGGAGAACTTGCAAACTCCACACAGGCAGTACCCAGAATCGAACCCGGGTCCCTGGTGCCGTGAGGCTGCGGTGCTAACCACTGCGCCACTGTTAGAACAATTAAGAAATATGGTTGGGGAAACATGGAAAAGGTGTTTCCACTTCTGCGGGAGACACGGATATAGGATATTCACTAATAAATCAAAGAAGGAATTTAAGAGGGACTTCTCTGCTCAGGGGTTGTTGAAAATCTGTAACCGTTACCATGTGGAATTGAGGTAAACAGCATTTGAGGGAAAGCCGGATATGTGCGTGGAGAAATGAATAGTAGTGGAGATTGATACTGATTTGAAAGTGATTAATTTTGTTAAAAAATATTTTAAACGCATTTATGGTTAAGCTGAATACATTTTGAACCAGGTTTTTCTTTCGGTAGCCATCAAGAGGACTGAGGGAGCCGGATTAGCAACAACGTTGCGTGTCGTCGCATGGCTTGGGTTAGGCTTAGAGTGGAAAACCAGCAAACAGTGACTGAAATGTAACAAGCACTCCTTTGACAAGACGAGGCCAGTATTAACAGAGGACAACTGGGATGAGCAGAAACATTAACAAGCTTTCTGGTTGTGTGTCTGTGTGTGTGGTTTTTTGAAGGAGATTGAGTCAAGCGCTGCTGAAGTGTCAAAAAAGGACAGACGACAACAACCCAGCTCGCTTGCCAGAAATTCCATAAAAGACCATGAAAACTCCATTGTGTTGATTCATCTCGCTTGCTGTATTTGAAGAACGTCTGCTAAAAATAATTCTCAATGCTGCCTAAAGAGAGCTGTCCCAGCAGCATCTCGGTGGCTTGTTTGCGTGTGCTTGGAGGTTGGACTGTGTGCCAGTTTTGTGCGGCATGTCTCATCCTTTTTATTTCTGGGTGGGGAAGTGATCATCCCGGGTATGTTTTGTGTCTGTAATAAAGCTCTGATTTAAACACCATTTTTAAAATTTTCTTTTCAACTAACAGAATGTGCATGTGTGAGTGCGAAGGGAATAATGTAAAATGGGACATTAAGATTTGGGTAAGGTAGGAAGGGGACATAAAAAAAAATTAATACTGGATTTAAATAAAAATCTGCATGATATTGCTTTCCTTCATTACTAGTTGAAACTTATTTTATAATAATCTTTTAATGTTGTTGTTCAGTAAAGAAACATGTTAGTGCATTCTATTCTGGGGAAAAATAGTGCATCTGATTGACTGTTTCAGGAAGTAGGATAATTTTGAAAATGTATTGTGACCTGGAGAGAAGTGGGACTAAATTAACAGTGCACTCCTCCTGCCCTGGTCGTGACATATTTAATTGGGGGCTCTCTTTCTGGGAAAATAAACACCAACGATGTTCAATTGTAAGTGTATTAATAATAATTGGAGAAGAGAAAATAATTTACCAGGTTCATGTGCAATGGAGTTACTTCTACACCACTGGAATGACGTTAACAGTTGTGACTTTTGTGGGGTAGGAAGATGATTTGAGATAGTTAACCAAAGTTAAACTAAAGGATTTGGCAGACCAGTTGGTGTTAGAGTTACCATCATGGGCTAAGAAAGCAGACATGGTTAAAGGAATAGGACACAATTTGGCATTGGAAGAAGGAAGAGGCAAATCAGAGGATAGTGCAGTTGAATTTGCAAAAATGCAATTACAGATGAGGCAGCTTGAACTTGACAAGGAAAACGAAAAATAAATAGAATTGGAAAACCTAAGCTTCCAAAGAAACAAAATAGAAATATGAAAGCTTGAGCTTGAGGAAAAATGACAATAAAAAATAAACCTGATCTAGAATTGCAAAGAGAAAGAGAGAGAGAAGAAAGGGAAGTTGAAATTAGAAAGCTGGAACTAAGACAAAAGAGCGGTCTTGATGCCAATGCCAGTGTAGATTCTGGTGAGGAAGAATCTGAGTCCAGCCCAGGACCTAGTGAAAATCTAATTAAATTTATACAAGCTCTTCCTAGGTTTCGGAAAGGGATGCAGAGACTTCTTTTCATTTCATTTGAAAATATACCCAAATATTTTAATTGGCTAAAGGAACGCTGGACACTGCATGTGCAAAGCAGGTTGATGGGCACAGTTCGTGAAGTTTATGCCATTACATCTGAGGAAGCTTCTGCAGATTATGAGATGGCAAAAAGGCTATTCTCCCTGCGTATGAGTTAGTCCCTGAAGTTTACTGACAGAAATTTAGAACCTCAGGAGATTGACTGGGCAGACTTATATAGAATTTGAGAGAGTAAAACAGATTAATTTTGATCATTGGATACGGACGCTAACCATGGAAGCCAATAATGTAATATTTGAGAAAGCAAACCAAATTAACTTTGATCGTTGGATACGGACACTGAAGATGGAAGCCACTTATGAGGACCTTAAAGAATTAATTCTCCTGGAAGAACTTAAACTTTTACTCCATCCAGGAGTGAAAACTCATTTGGTGAATCAGAAAGTATCAAAGGCCAGACAGGCAGCCGAAATTGTTGATGATTTTGAACTTGTGCATACGCATAAGCCCTTTGTTCATCATCCCCACAAGCCCGAGAAGGAGAGCTGGGAGATTGAAAGGAGATAAGTTACCAATGACAAGAGGGGGTAGCTGGGAACACCACAAATCTCCTCCTCAGTCCATAAAGGAAAGTGATGAGGGTGGAAGTGAGGTCCACAAGCCTAAATGCTAGCATTGTCACAAGGTGGGACATCTTCATGCACAATGCTGGAAGTTGCAGGGTAAACCTTTAGGGTTTATTGGGGTTCATGAAGCCAATGCAATGAAAAGGGCCGTGAGCAGCGGATATCAGGATGTGTATCTGATTGCAGATGTAAGGCCAGTACAATAACACTGTGAGTGTAGGGGCTGTGAATAAGATACCTGAGAGTTGGAAATAATTCTTGTCAAAAGTAAAAGTAACTCCTTATCCCTCAAATGAGGAAGGCAAAGTTATAGTTATAAGTGTGGATACAGGATCCACACAAATTCTCTTGCTGGGGAAAGATATAAAATTTCCACCAGAGAGAACACTGAACGTTGACGTTTCAGGGAATGGTATTTGTGGGGAGTTCAGTCACATCCTTTGCATCGGGTGCTCCAAGAGTGTGACCTAATGTCTCGAACGGTATCTGTAGTAGCTGTCCATAGCTTGGCAGTAGGCACAGTTGACATACTCCTGGGGAATAATGTCGCTGAAGCGAAAGTAGTAGCTTCTCCAGTAGTCGCTGAAATAAACAAGTGGAGGTAAAGAGACTTTTTCCTTTCATGTGTAATAACACGAGCAATGGCTAAACATGTTCCATTGCTGGAGGTAAAACTGGTGCCACAGTCAGACAGCCGAATGTCTGAAACTTTCTTTGGGCATTTGGATAATCCAAACGAATTAATTAGTAACTCTTCTCTGATCATAGCTCAGAAAGCTGATCCAGAGTTGGAGAAGGTGGCACAATCAGCTCGAACAGAAGCTCAGGCAAAAGGAATTCCAGAAGGCGATTAGATTGATAATGGGTTTCTGATGAGGAAGTGGAAACCTCCTCACAGACCTGTGGCCGACAACTGGATGGTTGTTCGTTGGTTAGTGGTACCGCCAAAGTTTCACCGGGAACTATTAATATCCACGCATGGGATTCCTCTCATGGGTAATATCGGGATCTAGAAGGCAAAAACACGTATAATTCTACAATGTTTACTGATCAGGCCTTCCAAGGACGTGGTGCGGTTTTGTAAATCGTGCCATACATGCCAGATTGTGGTAAGACCGCAATGCAACCTGAATAAAATTGGTACCTCTGAACCCATGCCATTTACTGGTGAACAATTTAGTCAGGAATTGGGAGACTGTGTAAGAGCCTTACTGAAAACAAAGGTGGACACAAATATATACTAACTATCATGGATATGGCTCCGCGATTCCAGAGGCCATTCGCTTGAGAACAAGTTGTGCTGGGATGGTACAGAAGTAACCCAGTTCTTCACTCGAATGGATAACCGAGTGAGGTTCAGTTGGATCAAGGTTCCAATTTTATGTCTATTTTTTCTCAGGAAGTTATGGGCATCGCAGGTTTGGGGCTGCACAGTGGCGCAGTGGTTAGCACCACAGCCTCGCAGCTCCAGTGACCCGGGTTCGATTCTAGGTATTGCCTGTGCGGAGTTTGCAAGTTCTCCCTGTGACTGTGTGGGTTTTCGCCGGGTGCTGTAATTTCCTCCCACAGCCAAAGGCTTGCAGGTTGTTAGGTAAATTGGCCATTATCAATTCTCCCTCATCCAGGTCGGGGAATTGTGGGGAAGTGGTAGGGATATAGGATGAATGTAGGATCAGTATACATGTGTTGTTGATGGTCGTCACAGACTCAGTAGCCCGAAGGGCCTGCTTCAGTGCTGTATCTCTAAATAAATAACAGAATTGACATCTTCAGCATATCACCCACAGATTCAGGGTGTTTTAGAAAGCTACCATCAGACCATGGAAACAATGAAAAGGAATTAACATCCCCAGGATTGGGAAAAAAGGCTAGAATTTCTTTCGTTTGCTACTTGGGGCTAACCTAATGAATCCACAGGTTTTAGTCCTTTTGAATTAGTTTATGGACATGAGATAAAAATCCTCTGACACTAATTGAAGAAAGATTTTTGGAACATTGGGATGAATCCTCTGTGCTAGTTTATGTATTTGTGTTCCAGGAACATCTCACTAGGTCTTGCAAAGTGGTTCACAACACTTTAAAGCTTCCTGAATAACGATGAAACAATGGACAGACAAGCATGCTGAGACCCGAACATTTCGGCCAGGAGGTGAAGTCTTGGTATTGATGCCTTTACAGGGTGAACCATTAAAAGTACGTTCAGTGGTCCATACAAAGTGGTCAAGAGAAATTGTGAAGTAAATTATTTGACTGGCACACCAGATTGCGGGAAAAATAATCGGCAGTGTAATATCAATATGTTAAGACAATATTATCGCTGACAGGAGGATAAGCAAGCAAA
The DNA here is from genome assembly GCF_036365525.1 of Heterodontus francisci. NCBI lineage: Eukaryota > Metazoa > Chordata > Chondrichthyes > Heterodontiformes > Heterodontidae > Heterodontus > Heterodontus francisci. Next base: position 23,084,655 of record NC_090421.1, read on the forward strand.
GGTATCACAGGTAATAGGGACTGTGAAGGATGAAAGGGATATTGACGATGAGGCAGAAGGAGGCCTAGACAATTCGAAAATTGAACCTCCCACTATTTGGTTAGCTAATCGTGAATTGCTAGGGACATTGGACACTACACTGTCACATTTAAATGCACCTCACAAGGCTACTCAGAGCATTTAAAGAGTCTGTATGGTTAAGCCAGGATCTACGTCGTTAGCCACACATGATGTGGATATAGGGAAAGCCGTTCCTATAAAACAACATCCTTACCACTTATGTCCAGAGAAATAGGCCCAGCTGAAAACAGAAATCCAAAACATGCTGGAAAACCACCTAATAGTACCCGGTCAAAACAGCTGGACTTCACCAGTAGTATTAATGCCTAAACCTGAAGGTTCAATCCGACTTTGCATAGGCTGCAGACTCCGACACAATTCCTCATTTGGATGACTGTAATGACAGAGTGGGCAATGCCATGTTTCTTACAAAAATCGATTTGTTAAACGAACACTGGCAATTTCGTTTAACACCCAGAGCTCAGGAAATATCAGCATTTGTAACATCGTGCAGTCTTTTCCACTCCCTGGTGATGCTATTTTGGCTAAATGAAAATACCGCAGCAGCCTTTCAGAGAGTAATGAACCAAGTGGTAGTCAGTGTTCGTAGCAATATTGTTTATCTTGATGACGTGATGGTCTATAGTAACACTTGGAAGGACCTATCAGAACAACTAGAAACTGTTAAAAAAATTACAATTGGTGAAGTTCGTATTAAACCTTGCCAAAAGCGAATTCACAAAAGCGAGAGTGATCTACCTCTGGAATGTAGTCGGGCAAGGACAATTGTTACCGAGAGCTGTAAAGTACAAACAGTGGTGGAGTTCCCTAACCCTCAGACTCAGCGAGAAATCCTGAGTCTCTTGGGGTTATGTGGTTTCTGCCAAAACTTTGCAACAAATTTCAGCACCGTAGCTGCTCCACTGACAGATTTATGACAGAAAAAGCAGATGAAAGTAGTGTGGTCAGGGGGAGTGCTAAGCATTCATTGAAAAGTTGAGAGCCATTGGATTAATGAACCAATGTTGGCTGTTCCAAATTTCACCAAGCCGTTCAAGGTAGTAATTGAAGCTAGTGACCTAGGAGTCTGTGCAGTCCTGCTACAAAATGATGAAAGGTCAGTGGGATACATTTGCAAAAAGCTAAATCGACGTCAAAAAGACATCGTTGAAAAGGAAACCTTCGGTCTGTTATTGGCTGTTAAAGATTTTGAACTCTATGTCCGCCACAATTTCAGAGCGACACTGGTATATACTGATCATAACCTGTGAACCTTAAGAGAAACGTTAAAACATCAGAATGCAAGATTATTCCAGTGGTCATTGCTCCTTCGGCGTTCGACTGTTGGTCTCTCACGTTCTTAATGTTCGTGCCCTTTTGGCAACACTTACTCCATTATCTGCCTAGGACTCCCATTGCTGTGGAGTTTACTGTTAAAACCTTATCCCTTAAGGATTATCTACATTGTGGACAAAAATAATGTTATTGCAGATGCTTTATCGAATCTAACCTCGTTCAAGTTATTTAAATCAAAGGAGTGAATGAGAATGAGTATGAAAATGTGTTTTCTATTTTTCCCACACTTTGCAATGAAACACATGGAAAAAGATGTTTCGTCCTCCGAGGGTGGAAGTGCTATGAAAGTGAATCTTTTTTGTTAAAATATTTTTAAAAGCTGTCGATGGTTAAGCTGAATAAATGTTTGAGCACATTTTTTTAAGGAAGCCATCAAGGGGATTGAGGGAGCCGGCATGGCAACAACGTTTCTGGTTTACACATGGCTCGGGTTAGGCACACAGCAAAACCCCTGGTAAGGGGGCAGAAATGTGACAATCACTCCTTTGACTGGACAATCCCAGTAGCAACAGAGAACCCCTGGGATGGGCAGAATAAACGAGAAGCTTTCTACTTGTGTGCATTACAAGCAGATAAAGTCAAGTGCTGCTGAAGTGTTAAAAACTGACAGAAGACATCAACCCACCTCGCTTTCTAGAAACTCCATGAAAGACGCTATGAAGCCCATTATGTCGATTCATCTTATTTCTATTATTTGAAGAAGACTGGTAAAAAAAACAATTACCAATGCCCCCTGAAGAGAACTGTCTTTGGGGGATCTCATTTACCTGTCTGCATGCACTCGCTGGTTGGACAGTGTGACAATTTTGTGCAGCGTGTCACATCTGTTTTTATTCAAGGATGAGCAAGTGATTGGCCCGGGTGTACTTTGTTTTGTCTGTAATAGAGCTCTGATCTAAAAAAAAAAAAATCTTTTCAGTTATCTGCTGGATATGTGCGTATGTGGATGTGAAGAGACTACGGTAAAAAGCGACTTTAAAAAATTGTTATGCTAGAAAGGGGGCTTTTCAAAATGTAATGTTGTATTTCAAAAAAAAGATCGGTATGATATTGTTTTACTTCATTATTATTTAAGAGTTGTTTTATAATAAAAGGCTAATTTTGTTGTTCAGTAAAGTAATCTGGTCAATGTGCTCTGTTCTGCAGAAACATAATGCATTTGATTGCCTGTTTCAGTAAGTGGGAGACATTTTTTTTTATGTGTTGTGACCTGTGGAGAAGTGGGAATGGATGAACAGTGCACTCCTCTGCCTTGATCGTATCAATCGGTCCAGATGGTCAAGCATGCGGAGAGGTTCATGCAGAGCATAGAGACTGTTGTAAAAAAAAGTTGCTGTGCTGTAACTTCTATAAAATTCTCTGGAATGTGATTATTCATCAGAGTCAGCAGTTATTTCATAACATTGCAGATGTTGATGTTATTTATCTACTGAAGCAGTGCACTATTTGTTTTAGTTTTAACTGTGTGTTAATATTATTATTTAATGCCCTGGACTGATCTCTGCATTATGAAAAGCCGCTATGTATGTTTCCCAGTTGTATATGCGTCTCTCCTCACAGTGGCTCACCTTCCTAAGCTCAGGGCAGAAATCGCTGCAGGTGGCATGTGTAGTGTCTCTGAGGTACAGATAAGAAATCAATAAACAAACATAAATCAGTTACAGAAGTGGAATGCTCAAAAACCGCAGCCCAACATTCAACCTGCATAATAGCAAGAGAATAAAACTCAGCATTTATGGCCACAAATTCTCAGGACCGTGATGGGTGGAGGAGATTAATTAACACTAAAATAACTAAAGTTATTCCAGTAATTATACACAGAGCAAGAGTAATTCATGATACAGAGGATCGGAATACGGTGACAGTGGTATCCTGCTGCTTACCTGTCAGTAAGCAGTGGATATCCGTTTCAGTTAGTGCAGGTCAATAGGAAACAGAGCAATATCAATGCAGTTCCATTTATCAACTTATAACCAAACAACATAAAGCAACAGCAAAAATCCTCATCTTTGCAATCGACTGCATTCGTAAATCATGAAGGCAGCTCCATAGAGTAGAGACATCAGTCACCTAAAACAAAGATTTAAAGTGGAACCGGCTTGTTCCACTCAGTTTATTCTCCCATAGTCAGTATAGTTCCACAATGACCAAAGTTTCGAGTAATACATGCTCACTGGGATTAGGGGTTCCTCTCCGGTTATTAACCCACAGTCAGTACAATTCTACACTGACAGATACTCCAAGTAAGACATCACAACTGGGAACAGGTCTTCCACTCCGGTTTGTGATCCACACTCAGTACCATTGTACAGTGACAGATACTCCCAGTAAAACAAGGCCACTGGGATCAGCTGTTTTTCTCTGGTTATTAACCCACAGTCAGTACAAGTCTGCAGTAACAGCTGCTCCCAGTCGTACAGGGTCACTGGGATCAGGTGCTCCACTTCGATTCGTGACCCATGGTTGCTATGATTTCACACTGATTGATATTCCTACTAATACTTTCACACAGAGTGTTGCCTTCACTGAGGTCTCGTTCATGATATTCCACCAAACTCGTTAATCCAGGGAGGCTGTGAGCCACAAATAAATGTGTTTGTTCTGATTCGGTAATGAAATAAAATCACAGAGATAATCCAGCACATTTGACTGAACGAAATGATACCATAAATGTCACTTGTCTTTGTAATGTCGACTACTAGGTCAGCATGTGTTATTATCAGTCACAGATTAAAACCAGAAACCAGCTTAACATATATTTATAGAATTTGAATGGCTAAAATAACTTACCAGGAACACCAATGATGGCAATAATCAGGTAATATATTATGTCGATACTGTTTAATGTTTCATACATTTCCTTTGTGAAGTGATCTGTTCTTTTCTTCTGCTGACAATCTCTTTGCATTACACTCTAAGGCGATACATTCTCAGAGCCTTTAATTTATACCCTGTGGGATCTCCACTGGGATATTGAGATTGTCACATCATTCAAACTGTTTCTTAACGGCACAAATTATGACATCCAGTTCAGTTCGTGTTTTGCTCCAGTATATTTGGTTTTCAGACTGAATTGAAAACCTACATACATTGGACAACGCATTTCACGTGAATTAACTAATGGAACGTAGAATCTGCGTTCTCCCAGCAATGAGGTTGTTCGTTCAAATACCATCAGTCCTATCATTAGGTCTCATGTTGTTTCAGTGGTGTCCTTCACTCGGCTGTGAGCATTCAGTAATGAACTGCCAAATGTTGGGTGACTTGCTCAGGACCACTCCACTGCACTATGGGATGTGGCTGTCCCCTGTAACTGTGGACATTCAGTTAAGAGATTAAAGTGTTTCTGTGACTATGCATTGGTGAATTCAACTAATACAGAATCTGCAAAGAAATCACCACCACAAGCGATACAACATCTCAATCTAATAAAACACATGAAACTAATAAAATCATTTTACCAAATTGTGCACCTCAAGCGATGCATCACTTCCAAATCAAACCAGCCCTCTATGCAAAACAACCCTCCAACCGAAGGAGATATTCAAACTGTGCAGCTTCTCTTAATAATGCAATAACTGAAAGAATTAGTCACCTGAAACAAAAACAGTCCTAAAACTAGTAATTCACCTTGAATCAGTCAGCATCTCACATAATAAGGCAACTCAATCTTATATAGCACCTGAATCTAATGTATTACTTTCAATTGATAATGTATCTCAATGATGCAGCTCAAACTAGCACAATAACGCAAAGTCATACATCTCCGCAAACTAATACAGTACACAAAACATTAAATAGGATAGAATTAGAGAATCCTTGAAATGTGTGGTGCAGAAAGAGGCTATTCGGCCCATCGTGCCTGCACCAACCAAAAAAGGGACTATTTAACCTCATATATTTTTCCAGCTCCTTGATTGCAATCCTGTAGGTTACAGCCATTCAAGTGCATCACCACTTTATTTTCAAATGCAATTAAGGTACCTGCAGCTACTAGCATCTCAGCCAATGAGTTCTATAACCCCTACACCGCCATCTTCCCTCTATTCCGTCTGCCAATGACTTGAAAACAATCCCCCAGATTACTGGCCTCTTTGTTCCGGGTAATAGGCGTGTTATCGCTATTCCATTTAATGGCCTCATAATTGTCTACAGCTGGATTAAATCACCCCTCATCCTCCTTTGTTGCAAAGAGAACAGTCCTCTCTATCCTATATTTCCTTCTTGCTAAAATTCTCCAGTCCCTACAACTGTCAATCTCATCTGTACCCTCTCTAATTTGACTGCAAGCTTCATGTAATGTGCACAGTTCTCTGGTGATGGTCTACACTGAATGCACAGATTGGTCATAAATGGAGTGCATCACAAAAAGAGTGTAAAGATTTGGAATTTGTGGCGTGGTAAGTCGGTGCTGTGGAAAATCTGTTTTTGTCTTAACAATGTAATGGTTCGTGCTGCAGGTAAAGGTTTCATTTAATCTACCTGTGAATTAAACTCGATGAAATAATTAGTTTTTACAAAATGTGTCATCATTTTCATTTTTCCCCTTAATATTTTGTACTGGTCTTAAGGCACAAGCAGTGAGATAAAACAAAAAAAAGCCTTGCAATTCTGTTGTGCCTTCCACATCACAGTGGTCATTCCAAAGAGCTTTACAGCCAATGCAATGCTTTTTGAAGTGTAGCCACAGGCGTAATTTCAGGTGGATAATACAACTGAGAACCAGGTGGAATACAGAAGTTTTAGAGTAAAAGTGGGAAAAAAAGCAATTAATAGAAGCAGAAGTATTTAAAGAGAGTTACAGCAAATATAAAACGTAAATCAAAAGTCTTATTTAGATCATAAAATATGAACCTGATGGTAAAATTTGGAGTAGGACCAATTATGGACCAGAAAGCAGATTTGCGCATGGATGCTGGGTGCATGGCTGAGGTATCTAATGAAAAGTTTACATCTGTCCTTACCAATGAAGAAGATGTTGCGCAGTTCTGGATGAGAGAGGACATAATTCAGACATCTGCAGGGATTAAAATTGATAAGGAAGGTGGATTAGATAGGCTAGCTGGACCTAAGTTAATAAGACACCAGAACCTGATGAGATGCATCCAAGGATACTGAGGGAAGTATAGCGGAAATTCAGGAGGCACTGACCACAATTTTCCAGTCTTCCGTAGCCTCAGGGGTGGTGCCAGATGACTGGAGAATTGTCAATGTTACATCCATGTTCAAAAAAAGTGTGTAAAGACAATCCCAACAATAGCAAACTAGTCAGTTTAACTTCGCTGGTGCAGATGCTTCTAGAAATAATATTCGGAACAAAATTAACTTGTGACTTGTGCAAATGTGGTTAAGCCAGCATGGATTTGTGAAGGAAACTCGTTTGGTAACAGCCAGCTGTGTTTTTCTTTTGAATGCGATAACGGAGAAGGATTACAAGGTTGATGCAGTTGATGTGGTGTACCTGCACTTGCAATAGAAAAGTGATACAATGCCGCACAACAGACTTGTGAGCAAAGTTGTAACTCATGGAATAAAATGGACAGTAATGATATTTGATACAAAATTGTCTGAGTTACTGGAAAAAGAGAGTAAAGGTTAATGGACTTTTTTTATACTGGGGTAAGGTTTGTAGTGGAGTTCCACAAAGGTCGGTGTCTGGAGCCCTGCTGTTCCTGAAATGTATAAATCACCTAGACCTGAGCATACATAGAAAATAAAGGGTGCAGTTCTCAAGGGGGTGCAGGAACAGAGAGACCTGGTTATTTATGTGTATAAATCATGGAAAGTGGCATGTTAGGTTGAGAGAGTGGAGACCATACCGTATCCTCGGCTTCATTAACAGGGGCTTAGAGTACAAAAGCATGGAAGTCATGTTAAACTTGTGCAGAACACGATGACAGCCACAACTGGAATTGTGAAGGCATTAGATAGATTGCAGTAAAGACTGACTGGAATGGTTCCAGTTATTCGGACTTTCAGTTACGTGGATAGATTGGAAAACCTGAGGTTGTATTTCCTGGAGATGAGTAGGTACGAAAAAAAAAAGTGCCCATTGGTGGACGGAGCGAGAACAAGAAGACACAGTTTTAAGGCAATTGAAAAAAAGAAGCAATGACGACATGACAAGAAATGTTTCCCATGCAGTAAGTGTTTCTGAGCTG